>NC_057804.1:312442889-312742889 GCF_018294505.1 Triticum aestivum | reverse complement strand
CATCATTTCATTGATCCATTTGATCACCAAAATTATTTCAAGTTTCTGGACAGAAATGATGTTTGTGAAGCAAGTGCCATTTTGGCTTGTCCATTTGGCATGAGCTTTTTACAGCATCTTCATATGTCCAAATAATCAAGCCTTGCCCAATTTGAGCTCAAGTTAATACTCCATGTGAGTGGATCATCATGCTCAAGTTTCTGGACCATTTTGGTTAGTTGTGAAGCAACTGCAGTAAAACTTGGTCCATTTCCCCCTCAAACCTCCAGGATCATAGTCCCTCCATAGCTAAACACCCCGGACAACTTAGTTGGCTTCAAGCAATTCCCTGTTGATCAGACTTAGCTGATCAAGTTTACTGCAGTAAACTTCAGAGGATGACAACAATTTAACTAGAGTAGTTTTAACCAAACTACCACCACAGTTGAAACCTATGTTGGAAGGACTCCACTGCTGACAAGGTTTGGCACTTAGGAAGCCAAAGCGCGTGCTGTCGGTGGTGACCATGGGAGATACCGGCCAAAACGGTGGTGTCGCCACTGTTGGCAACAGCAGCGCCGCTCCGGCCGGTTCTGGCTTGTCCCCAAGTGTCAAACAGCTCAGCCTTGTCATCCTCTTCCCTTTGGACCCCTCTCCCCCTCCGGCAGCTTCCTCACCGACGGTCGTCGACGCTCGCCCACAGGTGCACTGTGCTTCATTTGGATCCGAGCTTGTTTTGGCCTCTTCCTCTGCCCCTCCCTTGGCCGTCTCTTCCCCATGAGCTCTCCCCTGTGCCTCCCTCGTTGTCTGCCTCCAAGCTCATGCGCGTGCACACGTGTCCGCGGCACCGGCCACGCGTCCGCGACAACGCCAGCGCGACAGCTCCTCCCCGCCGCTATTTAAGCCCTCCCCGAGCCCCTCCGAGCTCACCACCAGCCTCACAACCCTCCTCTAGCCCTACCTAGCCACTTCCCCGAGCTCGAGGAGCTCCCGTTGCCCTCCATTGCCGCCATGGCCGCCTCGGGTCTCCTCTCAAATTCGCCGGAAGTCGAGCCCCTGCCCTCCTTCTACCACCACCGGAGACCCACCTAGTCCCCGCGAACCTCCCCTGCATCTCTCCTTCTTCTCTGATGGCCCCTTTCTGCAAGCTCACCGGCGCCCAAAGACCTCTGCCCGCCGGCCTCGATGCAGCCAACGCTTCGGCCTTCCTAGCCGGCCGGAGATGGTCCCAGGTGATGCGCCGTGCTCCGTTGAGCTCGGGAGATGGCCGGAGCTGCCGGAATGAGCGCCGGCACCGGCGCCTTTCCTCGGCTCTGCGTGCGGTGTCGGGGGAGAAGAAGAAGGAGGCGGGAGGAGAGAGTCAACGCCCGCGGGCCCCGCGCGTCAGCGAGACAACCCTGGCCTCGTGTTGACCTGTCCACGCTGACGTGGATAAGTGGAAGCGTAATTCCCAGAATACGCTTTCTGTTTTTCTATTTTGGCCTAGTCTATAAATATTTTCTTTACAGATAGGTCCCTGGCAGAAAAACATTCATATCTTTTCATCCGTAACTCCAAATGAGGTGAATCCATAGCCTATTTCTTCCTTTCATCGAGCCCGTTCTCATGGAACTATTTTCTCCATGTGTTAACATTCTGAAAATGACCATTATGACCTTGCCCTTATTCAGCCCCCTCCGAGAGAGAACGCTTTCCGGCAATTGCTTCTGCGAGTTTCTCGCACTTTCTCCCGGTGATTTCTTCCACCCCAGGCAAGCCACACCCTCCATTTGGATCACTCTAATGCAGTGACATGGTTTAAATTATTTGAACCTATTTAAAATATTGCTTTAGCTACATAACTTTGTGAATGGCAGTTTCTCGGAGTATTATTTTGATCTTGCTGTTGCCATGCTATTGTTTGGATTACTAGGAGTTATGTTTGTAGTTGATGAGTATCATGTTGCCATTGGAGTATTAGTGGTTGATATTATGGTTGTTGCATGATGATATCTGTTAGTATATTTTGGAGTATTATTTTGGATGTCATGCTACCTTTGCATTCTTAGTGGTTAGTATGATTATCTTTATGATGATAGTTGATGTAGTGTTGCTTGGAGTATTATTTTCGGAGATGATGTTTACATGTGGATCTTAGTTGGATAGCTTGTTCTTCCATATTGGAGTCGTAGTATTATTGTTGTTAGATTCATCATGATAGTAGTGTTGTGCTACCCTTGGAGTATTTTGAGATGATGATATTATGCTTGGATTATTTGCTGGATTTTGCTATGACTTGGATTATAGTTTGATAGTTGACATCGGAGTATCAGTTATCACAGTTATATTTTTTGGGTTAAATTCCATCATTAAGTTGGTCAGGTGCTGCCGAACCGGGCTTTTCCAGTACCACCACATTTGCAGGTATGGGACGACCCTAATGCGGTCTATTGTCGTGCCTCTCGCTGATGCCTCCAACAAGGGAAGGTTATGGGCGTGCGGTACCCTGGCCCAGTAAGCAGACATAACCTTGTGTGCCCATAGTTGTTATAGCCGGCGGGTCCCAATTTGGGACCGTTTATTGTTTTGGCCACGACGGTGGTTGTTGTGTCTTTGGTAGACACGAGGCCACCCATGACTTAGCCCAGGGGGGAGTGAGCCGGAGTGGCCGAGAGAGTGTCATGGCAGTAGATAGGTTTTGTCGGAATGCCGTTGGTCCACCTGAATGGGAGTGTGAGGCCATGGGTTCCGTGGTGTGGGTCCAGTGCGCTACCTTTGCAGAGTGTGTTTGTTTAAACTATCGATAGTCGCGTCCTCGGTAATGGGCATGGGTTTGTACTAGGGCACATCATTCGATCAACACTCACATGATGGAATGACTTATAGGTGATTTATATGTGGATATTTTGAGCAGTACAGATTGGCAGGATGTTGATGATGTTGGGGACCAAGTGTTGGTCGTGGTAGTGATCGCCGGAAGGATCGCAGTTTGAGACCAAGTGTTGGTAATGGTAGTGATCGCTGGAAAGATCACAGTTTGAGACCAAGTGTTGGTCGTGGTAGTGATCGCCGGAAAGATCACAGTTGAGACCAAGTGTTGGTCATGGTAGTGATCGCCGGAAAGATCACCATTTAGTTTTGATCACGAGGTGATTGAGATGGTATATTGCTTGGCCAGTTAGCCAAGAGAGATATGCTTATGGAGATCTGAGATGGTGATTTTTCAGTATTGTAGTAGTTTCATATCATGCTTAGGAGTTGCTCTTGTATCATGGTAGTTGTTAATTTAATTAACCTGCTTAATGCTATGTTCTTGTCTTGCCTTGATGTTTTTGGTCGTTGTGAGTTTGGAAGTGCATTCAATGTACTGACCTGCGTGTCATGCCAGATTGCAGGTGATGCCGTGATTGCTTGATTGCCTATTGTGGTTTCCGTTCGTGCGAGCTAGATCGTGTCCCAGCTAGAGTCCTTGCGGGGTGGAGTTCACCACCTTCGTCGTTGTTCCGCTGCTAGAAGATTTTTGCTGCTTCGAGTTGTTCCACTGCTAGCATAGAGCAAGTGGAGCATCGCAGGCGTAGTGTCGCCGTGCTGATGTGATTCTTTGTAACATCAGACCCATGTATTATTATTCTTGTAATAAGAGCTGATTTGTTCTATGTCACGCAGTGTTGTATTCCAGAGACTTCTCCTCCATCTCTGGGCTGGAATACGGGGCGTTCCGGTTTCTTTGATCCGGGGTGCCAGAGGAGGAATGGTCGAACGAGAAGGAGGACGATGACAACAGCAACAACGATGATGACGGCGGCAACGATGATGACAGCGGCGACGATGAAAGGCCAACGGTCAGCGGCAAGAAGCGTCCTCGCCAAGACGATGTCGCGGGGCCATCCAACAACAACAACAAGAAGAAGAATGACTAAATTAAGTAGACTATATATTTCTCTGTTTATCCTGTCAATCTCATCGCAGACGGTTAGTAATATGTATTCGACAAAGATCTTATACATTATCGCCAAAGGTTGGTTTGTTGAACTGTGTGCCCTAACAAACACACAATTTACAAAAAAGACCATATGGGATGTCTATAATGATCGCACACAATTCTGATTACCGACCTATTTGCCGGGTATCACACACATCTTGTTACGCTGAATCGTTTGTGTTCACCTCAATCAT
This sequence comes from Triticum aestivum, assembly GCF_018294505.1. Taxonomy (NCBI): domain Eukaryota; kingdom Viridiplantae; phylum Streptophyta; class Magnoliopsida; order Poales; family Poaceae; genus Triticum; species Triticum aestivum. The sequence goes on along the minus strand of NC_057804.1, from coordinate 312,738,755 downwards.
CGAAGACGGTTCACCGGAGCGAACTGTATGTCGTATATCGCACACACCTTGATCTGGCTGCCCGTTTCTGTTGTTCTATCTCATCACAAACAGTTCGTCCGGACCAACCGTATGCTCCTCATCGCACACGCAACTAAAATCTGAACCATGTTTGCGATTATTGCTTGAATAACACACACGCCCGGGAGGGACCCCGTCAGGGCGCGCCATGGCTATGGGCTGCCCTAGGTCGACCTGATCGCCCTAGGTCCTCGTGGATCGCCGCCTTGCAATGAAGAGGAACAGACAAAGAATGAGGAAGAAGAAGAACACGGGAGAATGTAAAAGTAAAGGTAAAAGATGATAGATTGATATGTCGATTGTGTGTTATTCAATCGGCTGTCACCCCTTAGGTATATAACAGGTGGATGGACATCCCGTACAAGAAAAGGACTCCAAATCACGTCCAAATCTTTCCAAAATTAAACGAACTCGGATTTAGGTAAGTCTGGAACGTCAGTTCGGCTTTTAGGTCCCACAGGCCACATATGACCTCCGATGAAGATGGTTACAAAATGAAATTTGACTGTTTCAATGAGACGAACAACTTTCGTGTTGGAAATTTTTCGATTCGAAGCCATCTTAAGGGCCGAATCCCTCACGCAAAACAGATGATTGGTGGCGCTACCCATCAGACACGTGTCTGGTGGGGTGCGCCATATTTTGCCTGCTGGCAGAGCTGCATTCCGATGGCTCTAAATTTCGCATACAAACTCACATTGGGATGACCTTTGTATCAAAATCGACTGCTTTAATGAGACACACAACTTTCGTGTTGAAATGTTTTCCGTCAAAGGCCATATTAATTGCGTTTCATGCCATTATTTAAAATGGTGTCAACATGAGCATCTATGAACTTGTCATAACTCTTGCATAACAGTTTCATTTTAGATAATGTTCATATCCATCTCGATCTTCTTAAAGAGTGCCATCCGGAGTTGATCTCCAATGATAAGTTTGAATTAGTCTTGATATAACTTAAAGCTACTCTCTATGATCGTGCCACTTTTAAGCGTCAACAGATGCCCCCCTGTGTAATCCTGGTGGCACGTCTTGTGGAAAGACATCAGTGAACTCCTGCAAAATGTTAGTGACAACAGGAGGCAAAGAGGAAGGCACGTCCTCGAATGAAAATAATGCCTCTTTGCACACAAAAGCATAGCAAACAGATTTGCTAAAATCTAGCTCATCAATATCAGATTTAGTGGCAAGTAAACATGCACTTTTCAATTTAATTTCAGAAGCAACACTAGATGGTTTACTATTAGGCTTCATTTGTTGCTCAAATTCTTTTGCCACAATCTGATTTTCACACTTATTTTTCTCCTGTTTTGCTTTATTAGCTCTATTAATATCATCTTTCAAAATGGACTCAGGAGTCATAGGAAGCAAAGTAATATTTTATCCTTATGAACAAGAGTATACTGATTGTTTCTACCATGGTGTACAGAATTTTATCAAATTGCCATGGTCGACCAAGTAATAAGGAACATGCTTGCATAGGTCCCACATCACAATCAACATAATCAGCATATGTAGAGATACTAAAATGCACACGAACAATACGTTTTACCTTAACCTTGCCGCTGTTGTTGAACCATTGGATGTAGTAAGGATGTGGATGTGGTCTTGTGGTGAGAGATAGCTTCTCCACCATCTCCATGATAGCCAAGTTGTTGCAGCTCCCTCCATCTATGATGACGCACACAGAACGTTCCTTCACAACTCCCTTTGTATGGGACAAATTATGCCTCTGATTTTGGTCAGCTTGTGTAACCTGCACACTCAACACACGTTGAGCAACTAAACATTCATACCTGTCAGCATCTTCAGGAGCCATGTATTGCGTCTCATAATCAGAATCATCTCCACCGTGTTCTTCACTTGTAATAAGGGACAAAGTCTCCTCATCATAGTCGCTAGCAGACTCATACCCACCATCCTTGGTGGCAATCATCACACGCTGAGATTTGCATTCTCGTGCATAATGTCCTCTTCCCTTCCAACGATGACAAATAATATCACTTGTGTGCCCTGTTGATGCCATGGAAGAAGAAGAGCTCTATGCAGGACCGGCAGGTGCGCTCTTGGCAGATAGTGGTGGTTGTGCCTGCTTTCTTGTATCACGGCTGGAGGTAGCAGCTGATGGAGGTGCTGGTGCAGTGGAAGTAGAGGATGCACGCGGTGTCCATGATGAAGGTCGACCTGCGGAAAAGTTAGTTCGCACCAATGCTTGTCGATCCTGCACTTCACGTTCAGCTTTACAAGCAAGATGGAAAAAACGAGTGATATTAGTATACTCCTTATACTCTAGAATGGTCTGAATCTCTCTATTTAATCCACCCATAAAACATGCAAGCATAGCTTCATTCTCCTCAACAATATCACATCTAATCATGCCAGTTTGTAATTCCTGATAATATTCTTCTACAGAATTTTTTCCTTGTCTTAAACACTGCAATTTTTGAAGCAATTCACGTTGATAATATGGTGGAACCCAACGAGTACGCATAGCAGTTTTCAAGGCAGCCCAAGTAGTTGGAATAGGATATAATCTACAATGTTCAGACCACCATACACATGCAAAACTAGTGAAAGCACAAACAGCAGCAACCCGTCTCTTCTCGGGATATTGTAAACATGTAAAACGTTGTTCAGTTTCTAACTCCCAAGTAATATATATATCAGGAACATATCTACCCTCAAATGGTGGAATATTCAATTTCAGTTTCAGAATATGGTCATTATCTCGTACCTGAGGTGGTGGTGCAGGCCTACCGTTGCGAATATATACCTGAGGTCGACCTGCTGGTGGTGGTGCTGGTGGCTACACGTAGTTCTGATTTTGATCAACCTCATCCTCGTAATAGTCCTCCACCTCTCCTGTAACAACAGGAGCAAAAGAAGTACCAACAGCAGGAGCAGCGACACCAGAATTTTGTCCTTGCTCAATAGGAACACGCTGTGCTCGCCCTACTGTATCGCGGCGTAGAGCTGGTTGTGGGAGACGTTTGAGTAATTCATCAAACTTGGCACCCAACTTGGTGTCAATTGACTTCTCAATTTCATCCATCTTCTCCATTGCCTTTCCAAAGCTGGCCATCACGTCTTCCACCTGTTGACCCAACATTTGTCGAAACTTATCATGCAGCTCCTTGTTCGTCATGATCTCCCAGTCAATCTCGTCGGCTTGTGTTCCTGCCATAGTTAGCAGCAATAGAAACAAACAAGAATATGATCCTACAAACTACTGGAATATGGTGGTGGTGGTGTGTCACAAATCCGTCAAGCGAATCTAAAATTCTTACCAGTTCTTACCCAGCAGCAGGTGGTGATCGGCAACCATTGTAGTCAAAACTCTCAAAGCTTTGATAGAGCGATTACCAGGGAGAGTCAAACGCACGACATAGATGTATGTGGAGCTGGGAAGGCTTATAATATGGTAGCAAAAAAAGGTCAGCAATAATCAATTCAAAGATGCAACGTTGAATAAACGCTCAACGACGGTACTATGCTGGTCCTAGGCTAGACCGTGCTAGAGACGCGAGCCTAGAACACTAACAAAATCACGGCGCTGCACGTAAACAAGGGAGGAGCACACTCTGAATTTTTTTTCTCTTTTTTCACTTTTTTGCACTTTTTTTCATCTTTTTTTTTGCTCCGCAACAATTTTTTTTTCAAAAAAGTCTACAAATGGTCTAGAAACTGCCTAGCCAGAATTTTCCAGACTTAGTTCTTTTTTGAAACTTGAACCATTTTTCTACTGCGGGTAGCACAAAAGTAGGGGAGTCCGACTTAGTCACGTCTCGTAGTATCACGTGATCTGGAACTCGGAAATAAAGGAACAAATACTGGACTCAGACTAGGACTGCCGGCGAAGATGAATCTGGTGGAACTCGGATTGGTGATGATGGTATATGATGGGCGGTGAATCACGGACTGGTGGCGAATATATGGATACAGATCGGTGGTGGATAAGCAGTGGTGGTAGATGGCAGGGGCGATGATGATAGTGCGGCGGCGGCGTGACCACTTATGACCAGAACTCGAAACTCTAAAAGACTAGACGCTAAGACCAGCAACTTGACACGATGATGCAGCCGCAAATTCAACAAAGCAAAATACTAAAAAGACTATGCAAAGGCTCAAACTGGTTCGGATATGATGACCTAAGCATAATTTTTTTTGGCTTTTTCGTGGACTATAGGTATGAAGAACAGACTCGATCTAAACTACGAAAAACTGTAAAATCTCACCGAGCAACCTGGAAATTTGATACCACTTGATAGAGGCAAAGGTGTCCCATCTTTCGATGAGATGGTGGCTATCGTTTTGGAGGAAGTCGACTTTGACGATCCGACTACAAACATGCGAGGACGTCGCGCCTTAGCACACGCTAAACCAACTCCGAGAGGTTATTGACCACGCCGGAGCACGATCAACCTGAACACGAAGGTCTGTTTCATGCAAGCAAACGAAGAACCAGCAAGAAACTAAGATTGCAATCTGGATATTGCGAATAATAGAGGAAAGCTTTATTGATCAAGGTGGGGTTCTGTGACGCCTTTGTCTGGTCGTTGAACACCAACGAAGTACGCGAAGTTGCAGCTATGTCGAACTTTAATCTAAACAAAACCCAAAGTCTAAACAGTGCCCTAAGGGCTGTATATATGGAGGAAGAGGGGGGGAATTTCGTGGCCCTTGGTGGAGGGGTCCGAAATCAACCCTATCTCTTGTTTCCCCACACATACGGACTCTAAAAATAGCCTATACTTATGTATTTCGAAATTACATGGGCCTGGCCCAATAATAAGGTGACACAGCACTTAGAATAGCCTCGGGACAAAATTTATGAAGTGGCATCTTGTATATTTTGTTCAAGGCTTCATGCACCCATTATGGTGGCTTCAAAGTCTTGAAATCATCACTTGTAACTCCGTTCTTGTTCCCCTTGCGCATGCCATCATCTCCATGCTTGTTCTTGCTCCAATGTTCATCCTTCTCCAAGCTAGGCCCTTCATTTGTAAGCAAAACAAATGTATCCAATTTAGGCAGCATCATATTCTCATGAACATTCAAATCATTACCAAGAAACGAAAGTACCTGATAATTTAATTGGCGTGCGCGAGCTCTAGTAATTGGTCCTGTATATGTAGCAGTAGGGGCTGTGGGTGTAACAATGGTATTGATGTCCTCATCACCTGTGCAACTGAGGCTCGAAACCAACTTGTACTGCTCTCACAAAAGTGGATCTAGTGCTCTTTAACCCAAAGGGCACTCGTGGGATGCTGCCATGAACTTTGCTAAAGTTGGACGGCCAAGGATCCCATTGTAAGGCAGAGGAAGATCAACAACATCAAACACAACTCTCTTAGTTCAGTAATTCAGTTCTCGGCCAAACGTCACCGGCAGTGTAGTCTTCCCCTTAGGACAACTCCTGTTGGGGTTGATTAATTGGAAAGTGTCAGTAACCTTGAGTTCTTCATCTGATATTTGCAACTTGATAACTACCTTGGGAGAGATCACATTCAACCTAGCCCCACCATCAAACTAGCAACTTTGTGACCTTAAGGTTTCAGATCGTTGGTGAGACCAACAACGGCAAACACCCTACCACATTAGTACAATCAAGGAGATCCTCTTCATCAAAGATGATAGGCGTGCGGGGCCATTTGAGCAGCTTCCAGGAATCCACAGCTGGCTCCACGACATTGACCTCTCGCGCACACTGCTTGAATTGGCGGTGAGAGGAGTGCAAGGATGCACCTCCGTCAATGCAAAGGGCATCAGTTGCTCTCTGGAATTCTTGCTCACTCGTTTCTTCTTCATCTCCTTCATCACTCTCATCAGCACATCCTTATTCTCACGGCCTTTGGGAGGTTTCTCTTTTTGCTGAGGGGTCTTGTCGCGACAGCCTCCTCTGCCGCCACAGCCCTTCCCGCCAGCACCTTCTTGGTCTCTCTCTCTCTCTCTCTCTCTCTCTCTCTCTCTCTGTCGCGCTTCTCGTACTCAGCTGATGAGGACATCAATACCATTGTTACACCCACAGCCCCTACTGCTACATATATTGGACCAATTACTAGAGCTCGTGCACGCCAATTAAATTATCAGGTACTTTTGTTTCTTGGTAATGATTCTAATGATCATGAGTATAGGATGTTGCCTAAATTGGATACATTTGTTTTGCTTACAAATGAAGGGCCTAGCTTGGAGAAGGATGAACATTGGAGCAAGAACAAGCATGGAGATGATGGCATGCGCAAGGGGAGAAAGAACGGAGTTACAATTGATGATTTCAGGACTTTGAAGCCACCATAATGGGTGCATGAAGCCTTGGACGAAATATACAAGATGCCACTTCATAAATTTTATCCCGAGGCTATTCAAGGTGCTGCATCACCTTATTATTGGGCCAGGCCCATGTAATTTCGAAATACATAAGTATAGGCTATTTTTAGAGTCCGTATGTGTGGGGAAACAAGAGATAGGGTTGATTTCGGACCCCTCCACCAAGGGCCACGAAATTCCCCCCCCCCTCTTCCTCCATATATACAGCCCTTAGGGCACCGTTTAGACTTTGGGTTTTGTTTAGATTAAAGTTTGCCATAGCTGCAATGTCGCGTACTTCATTTGTGTTCAACGACCAGACAAAGGCGTCACAGAACCCTACCTTGATCAATAAAGCTTTCCTCTTATATTTGCAATATCCAGATTGCAATCTTAGTTTCTTGCTTGTTCTTCGTTTGCCTGCAGGAAACAGACCTTCATGGTCAGGTTGATTGTGCTCCGGCGTGGTCAATAACCTCTCGGAGTTGGTTTAGCGATTGCTAAGGCGCGAAGTCCTCGCACGTTCGTAGTCGGATCGTCAAAGTCGACTTCCTCCAAAACGATAGCCACCATCTCATCGAAAGACGGGACACCTTTGCCTCTATCTAGTGTTATCAGATTTCCAGGTTGCTCGGTGAGAATTTACAGTTTTTCATAGTTTAGATCGAGTCTGTTCTTCATACCTACAGTCCACGAAAAAGCCAAAAAAATTAGGGTTAGGTCATCATATCCGAACCAGTCTGAGGCTTTGCATAGTCTTTTCAGTATTTTGCTTTGTTGAATTTGCGGTTGCATCGTCGTGTCAAGTTGCTGGTCTTGGCGTCTAGTCTTTTAGAGCTTCAAGTTCTGGTCATAAGTTGTCACGCCGCCGCCGCACTATCATCATCGCCCCTGCCATCTACCACCACCGCTTATCCACCACCGATCTGTATCCATATATTCGCCACCAGTCCATGCTTCACCGCCCATCATATACCATCATCACCAGTTCGAGTTCCACCAGATTCATCTCCGCCACCAGTCCTAGTCCGAGTCCAGTATTTGTTCCTTTATTTCCGAGTTCCAGATCATGCGATACTACGAGATGTGACCAAGTCGGACTCCCCAACTTTTGTGCTACCCGCAGTAGAAAAATAGTTCCAGTTTGAAAAAAAAACTAAGTCTGGAAATTCTGGTAGGCAGTTTCTAGACCATTTGTAGTCTTTTTCGAAAAAAATTTTGCGGAGCAAAAAAAGAGGAAAAAAAGTGCAAAAAAGTGAAAAAAAGAGAAAAAAATTAGAGTGTGCAGCGCCGTAATTTTGTTAGTGTTCTAGGCTCGCGTCTATAGCACTGTCTAGCCTAGGACCAGCACAGTACTGTCGTTGAGCGTTTATTCAACTTTGCATCTCTGAATTGATTATTGTTGACCTTTTTTGCTACCATATTATAAGCCTTCCCAGCTCCACATACATCTACGTCGTGTGTTTGACTCTCCCTGGTAATCGCTCTATCCAAGCTTTGAGAGTTTTGACTACAACGGTTGTCGATCACCACCTGCTGCTGGGTATGAACTAGTAAGAGTTTGAGATTCGCTTGACGGATTTGTGACACCCCACCACCACCATATTCCAGTAGTTTGTAGGATCATATTCTTGTCTGCTTCTATTGCTACTAACTATGGCAGGAACACAAGCCGACGAGATTGACTGGGAGAACATGACGAACTAGGAGCTTCATGATAAGTTTCATCAAATGTTGAGTCAACAAGTGGAAGACTTGATGGCCAGCTTTGGAAAGGCAATGGATAAGATGGATGACATTGAGAAGTCAATTGACACCAAGTTGGACGCCAAGTTTGATGAACTACTCAAACGTCTCCCACAACCAGCTCTACACCGCAATATAGTAGGGAGAGCACAACATGTTCCTATTGAGACAGGACAAAATTTTGGTGCCGCTGCTACTGTTGTTGGTGCTTCTGTAGCTCCTGATGTCACTGCAGAGGTGGAGGACTATTACGAGGATGAGGTTGATCAAAATCAGAACTACGTGCAGCCACCAGCACCACCACCAGTAGGTTGACCTTAGGTATATATTCACAATGGTAGGCCTGCACCACCACCTCAGGTACGAGATAATGATCATATTCCGAAACTAAAATTGAATATTCCACCATTTGAGGGTAGATATGTTCCTGATATATATCTTACTTGGGAGTTAGAAACTGAACAACGTTTTACCTGTTTACAATATCCCGAGGAGAGACGGGTTGCTGCTGCTGTTTGTGCTTTCACTAGTTTTGCATGTGTATGGTGGTCTGAACATTGTAGATTATATCCTATTCCAACTACTTGGGCCGCTTTGAAAACTGCTATGCGTACTCATTGGGTTCCACCATATTATCAACGTGAATTGCTTCAAAAATTGCAGCGTTTAAGACAAGGAAAAAATTCTGTAGAAGAATATTATCAGGAATTACAAACTGGCATGATTAGATGTGGTATTGTTGAGGAGAATGAAGCTATGCTTGCATGTTTTATGGGTGGATTAAATAGAGAGATTCACACCATTCTAGAGTATAAGGAGTATACTAATATCACTTGTTTATTCCATCTAGCTTGTAAAGCTGAATGTGAAGTGCAGGATCGACAAGCATTGGCGCGAACTAACTTTTCTGCAGGTCGACCTTCATCATGGACACCGCATGCATCCTCTACTTCCACTGCACCAGCACCTCCATCAGCTGCTACCTCCAGCCGTGATACAAGAAAGCAGGCACAACCACCACTATCTGCCGAGAGCGCACCTGTCGGTCCTGCACAGAGCTCTTCTTCTTCCATGGCATCAACAGGGCACACAAGTGATATTATTTGTCGTTGTTGTAAGCGAAGAGGAAATTATGCGCGAGAATGCGAATCTCAGCGTGTGATGATTGTTACTAAGGATGGTGGGTATGAGTCTGCTAGTGACTATGATGAGGAGACTTTGGCCCTTATTACAAGTGAAGAACACGGTGGAGATGATTCTGATCATCAGACGCAATACATGGCTCCTAAAGATGCTGACAGGTATGAATGTTTAGTTGCTCAACGTGTTTTGAGTGTCCAGGTTACACAAGCTGAGAAAAATCAGAGGAATAATTTGTTCCATACAAAGGGAGTTGTGAAGGAACGTTCTATGCGCGTCATCATAGATGGAGGGAGCTGCAACAACTTGGCTAGCATGGAGATGGTGGAGAAGCTATCTCTCACCACAAGACCAGATCCACATCCTTACTACATCCAATGGTTCAACAACAGCGGCAAGGTTAGGTAAAACGTACTGTTCGTGTGCAATTTAGTATCTCTACATATGCTGATTATGTTGATTGTGATGTGGTACCTATGCAAGCATGTTCCTTATTACTTGGTCGACCATGGCAATTTGATAAAAATTATGTACACCATGGTAGAAACAATCAGTATACTCTTGTTCATAAGTTTAAAAATATTCGTTTGCTTCCTATGACTCCTGAGTCCATTTTGAAAGATGGTATTAATAGAGCTAATAAAGCAAAACAGGAGAAAAATAAGAGTGAAAATCAGATTGTGGCAAAAGAATTTGAGCAACAAATGAAGCCTAATAGTAAACCGTCTAGTGTTGCTTCTGAAATTAAATTGAAAAGTGCATGTTTACTTGCCACTAAATCTAATATTGATGAGCTAGATTTTAGCAAATCTGTTTGCTATGCTTTTGTGTGCAAAGAGGCATTATTTTCATTCGAGGACGTGCCTTCCTCTTTGCCTCCTGCTGTCACTAACATTTTGCAGGAGTTCGCTGATGTCTTTCCACAAGATGTGCCACCGGGATTACCTCCCATTCGAGGGATTGAGCATCAGATTGACTTAATTCCTGGTGCATCATTACCCAACCGTGCACCATACCGTACCAATCCAGATGAGACGAAGGAGATTATGCGTCAAGTACAGGAGCTGCTCGACAAAGGTTATATACGCGAATCCCTTAGTCCTTGTGCTGTTCCTATTATTCTAGTGCCGAAAAAGGATGGTACGTCACGTATGTGTCTTGATTGTAGAGGCATTAATAATATTACTATTCGTTATCGTCATCCTATTCCTAGGCTAAATGATATGCTTGATGAATTGAGTGGCTCTATAATATTCTCCAAAGTTGATTTGCATAGTGGATACCATCAAATTCGTATGAAATTGGGAGATGAATGGAAAACATCATTTAAAACTAAGTTTGGATTATATGAGTGGTTAGTCATGCCTTTTGGGTTAACTAATGCACCTAGTACTTTCATGAGATTAATGAACGAAGTTTTACGTGCTTTCATTGGACGATTTGTGGTAGTTACTTTGATGACATATTGATTTATAGCAGATCTTTGGAGGAACATTTGGAACATTTACGTGTTGTTTTTATTGCTCTATGTGATGCACGTTTGTTTGGTAACCTTGGGAAGTGCACCTTTTGCATCGACCGAGTGTCTTTTCTTGGCTATGTTGTTACTCCACAGGGAATTGAAGTTGATAAAGCCAAGATTGAAGCTATTGAGAGTTGGCCACAGCCCAAAACGGTCACACAAGTGAGGAGTTTTCTTGGCCTCGCTGGATTCTATAGGCGTTTTCTGAGAGATTTCAGCACCATTGCTGCACCTCTCAATGAGCTTACAAAGAAAGATGTGCCTTTTGTTTGGGGTACCGCACAGGAAGAAGCCTTCACGGTATTGAAAGATAAGTTGACACATGCTCCTTTACTCCAACTTCCTGATTTTAATAAGACTTTTGAGCTTGAATGTGATGCTGGTGGAATTGGATTAGGAGGTGTGTTATTACAAGATGGCAAACCTGTTGCATACTTTTCTGAAAAATTGAGTGGGCCTAGTCTGAATTATTCTACTTATGATAAAGAATTATATGCTATTGTTCGGACTTTAGAAACATGACAACATTATTTATGGCCCAAAGAATTTTTTATACACTCTGATCATGAATCTTTCAAACATATTAAAAGTCAAGCTAAACTGAATCGTAGACATGCTAAATGGGTTGAATTCATTGAGACTTTCCCTTATGTCATTAAACACAAGAAGGGAAAAGAAAATGTTATTGTTGATGCATTGTCTCATTGCTATACTATGCTTTCACAACTTGACTTCAAAATATTTGGTTTGGAGACCATCAAAGATCAATATGTGCATGAATTGTAAAGAAGGAATAATGTGGAACAAGTTTGTCATTAATGATGGATTTGTGTTCCGTGCTAACAAGCTATGCATCCCAGCTCGCTCCGTTCGTATTTTGGTGTTGCAGGAGGCGCATGGAGGAGGATTAATGGGACACTTTGGTGTGAAGAAGACGGAGGACGTCCTTGCTACACATTTCTTTTGGCCAAAGATGAGACGGGATGTTGAGCGTTTTATTGCTCGCTGCACTACCTGTCAAAAAGCTAAGTCACGACTCAATCCTCGTGGTTTATATATGCCTTTGCATGTACCTAGTGTTCCTTGGGAGGATATATCTATGGACTTTGTTTTAGGTTTACCTCGAACAAAGAAGGGGAGGGATAGCATATTTGTTGTCGTGGATAGATTCTCGAAAATGGCACACTTTATACCTTGTCATAAAATCGATGATGCTGTTAATGTTGCTGATTTGTTCTTTCGTGAAATTATTCGCTTGCATGGTGTGGAAAATACTATTGTTTCAGATCGTGACACTAAATTTCTTAGCCACTTTATGGGCTAAGTTGGGGACTAAACTGCTTTTTAGTACTACTTGTCACCCCCAAACTGATGGACAAACTGAAGTAGTCAATAGAACCTTGTCTACTATGCTTAGGGTTGTTTTGAAGAATAATAAGAAAATGTGGGAGGAATGCTTGACTCATATTGAATTTGCCTATAATCGTTCATTGCATTCTACTACTAAGATGTGCCCTTTTGAAGTTGTGTATGGTTTCCTACCTCGTGCACCTATTGATTTGTTGCCTCTTCCATCTTCGGAGAAGGTTAATTTTGATGCTAAACAACGTGCTGAATTGATTTTAAAAATGCATGAGTTAACTAAGGAAAACATTGAGCGTATGAATGCTAAATATAAACTTGCTGGAGATAAGGGTAGAAAACATGTTGTGTTTGCACCTGGAGATCTTGTTTGTTACATTTGCGTAAGGATAGATTTCCTGATTTGCACAAATCAAAGCTAATGCCTTGTGCTGATGGTCCTTTTAAGGTGTTGGAGAAAATAAATGATAATGCATATAAACTTGAGCTACCTACAGATTTTGGGGTTAGTCCCACTTTTAACATTGCAGATTTGAAGCCTTATTTGGGTGAGGAAGATGAGCTTCCGTCGAGGACAACTTCATTTCAAGAAGGGGAGGATGATGAGGACATCAATACCATTGTTACACCCACAGCCCCTACTGCTACATATACTGGACCAATTACTACAGCTCATGCACGCCAATTAAATTATCAGGTACTTTTATTTCTTGGTAATGATTCTAATGTTCATGAGAATATGATGCTGCCTAAATTGGATACATTTGTTTTGCTTACAAAGAAGGGCCTAGCTTGGAGAAGGATGAACATTGGAGCAAGAACAAGCATGGATATGATGGCATGCGCAAGGGGAACAAGAACTGAGTTACAAGTGACGACTTCAGGACATTGAAGCCACCATAATGGATGCATGAAGACTTGGACGAAATATACAAGATGTCACTTCATAAATTTCGTCCCGAGGATATTCTAGGTGCTGCGTCACCTTATTATTGGGCCAGGCCCATGTAATTTCGAAATACATAAGTATAGGCTATTTTTAGAGTCCGTATGCGTGGGGAAACAAGAGATAGGGTTGATTTTGGACCCCTCCACCAAGGGCCACGAAATTCCCCCCTCTTCCTCCATATATACAGCCCTTAGGGCACCGTTTAGACTTTGGGTTTTTTTAGATTAAAGTTTGCCATAGCTGCAACTTCGCGTACTTCGTTTGTGTTCAACGACCAGACAAAGGCGTCACAGAACCCCACCTTGATCAATAAAGCATTCCTCTTATATTCGCAATATCCAGATTGCAATCTTAGTTTCTTTGTTGTTCTTCGTTTGCCTGCAGGAAATAGACCTTCATAGTCAGGTTGATCGTGCTCCGGCGTGGTCAATAACCTCTCGGAGTTGGTTTAGCGATTGCTAAGGTGCGACGCCCTCGCACGTTCGTAGTCGGATCGTCAAAGTCGACTTCCTCCAAAATGATAGCCACCATCTCATCGAAAGACGGGACACCTTTGCCTCTATTATCAGCTTTCTGCTTCTTGACGAGTTGCTCAACTTGATGACACTGTTGGAGGTCATGACCCTTGGTGCAGTGGATTTTGCAGTACGGCCCATTAGACTTCCCAGTTTTCTCTGCGGCTGCAGCCTCCCGGAAATCAGCGCACGCGGCAGCATCCTTGCCGGGGGCTTCGGTTTTGTCCTTCTTGCCGGTACTAGGTTTGCTAGAACCCCCAACGTCCAGTACTATATTTTCCTTGCGCTTCTATTGCACTTCTGCCCCTTCTTCTTTGAGCTAGTGGCCTCCTCATTGTCGTCTTCTGAATTGATCTCGATCCCATCCTCTTCTCCGGGGAATCGCCTTCCTTCTTCAGCCCAAGCACATCTGTCCGACAAGGTGTATAACTCATTGACGGTCCTGGGCAGCCGGACGTTCATCTTAGAACGGATCCTCCTGTTGTGCACGTTCGATGGGAACGCGACAATAACAGCTCCCGGGTGTATCTCTGGAATGTTGCGATACACTCGACTGAACCTTTGCATGTACTTCCGCAAGATCCCCCCTTCCATCTGAGGAAGGGTTTGCAAATCACTGGGACGTCCTGGCTCTTGATGGCCACCCGTGAAGGCACCAACGAATTTGTTGCACATGTCATCCCATGATGAGATGGTGTTCTCCGGCAGGTGCATTAGCCACGACCTCACATTTGACTTGAGTGCCAAAGGGAAGTATTTGGAAAACACTTTCTCATCCTTGTCCCTCGCAGCTTGAATAACAGTCGTGTAGATGCTCAAGAACTCTGCCGGGTTCACCATTCCATCATACTTCTTAGGTAATTCTGGCTTGAAAACCCGGGCAAATGTCCAAAAGACTTGCCGCAGCTCGCGAGTGAAGGAAGGGTCCCAACCTCGAAAGGTAAGTACCCACCCTCATTGGGCACGGGTTCGTCAACGTCTGGGCCATTGCGCCTGTCAGATTGACAGCGGGTCTCTCGTCACCGCTCTATAGTGACACACACATCTTCCATCCACCAATCTTCCAGGACGTGTCACTTTCTCGATAGGCTCGTGGATCAGACGAATCCATCAAGGCCTCGTCGGGCTCTTGGTTGTGTTGCTCTTCTTGCTGCCTCTAGGTTTGCTGGCATGGAGGGGACTTTGCCATTAGTGTGGCCCCCTCAACGCGGCCAGCAGCCCGAGCTGTTATCGTTGCCTATGGGTGTTGTGATGGTTCCGCCCGTCGTGATCCTCCAGCTTCAGCAAAGTCGATCAAGCTCTAGATGGTGGCCCTCCACTCATCCATCTGATCAGCCGCAGGTGGAAATCTTAGTAAGAGTTGAGCCCACACCATGGCTTCTTTAGCCGTGCTAGGCATAGCCGACAAGGCAGATTGCGACATTGCCCGGCTCCTGGTAGTACCAGCAGGGGCGTCGCCATGCACACACCGTCGCGGGTCCGTCACCAAGGAAGTCTGATGATGAGTGGGCTGCACCCGGGGACTTGTGGCCCTGCTTGATGCTTTAGTTCGCTCGCCTTGGTCTAGGCGAGGTGCGTGCCCAGTCGCCGCGCCCGTAGCAGGCATGACCAGAGGGACGCGACTCATGCCAGAGTGAGCATCGTTGCTATGGCTGCGCCCGCTGGTGCGGTGGGGAGATGGATACTGAATGCCCCCTCCATCCGTAGCTTGTGGGTTGGGCCTATCTGGATTATGTTGATGTTGTCCTCCCCCGACATCTCCCACTCTAGTGTGGGTACCCCGACTCATAAGTCAAGATCACCAAATGCACGTGTACAGTGATCCCAGAGATCAATGCTCACTGAACACACAGAAGCTGAATAACAAGAGTCTTACATCCATACATATCGTCTTACACAAATTGTGACCATTATGGTCAAGTCTTACATAGATAAAGCCTTAAGGGCTGAAATCTGATAAGACACAAGCAACAGAAATCTTCTTCGATAAATAGAACCCATGCCATCCGCCTTAAACCTACAGTCATTCCGACTGGGAAGCGTCCTAGTTCGCAAGTTCGTCACCAAAAAACTCTTCCTCGAACACACATTTCTCATGGTTCAACTTCAAGTTGATCTTGTGCAGGTTTGCAAAGGTCTCTTCCAAATCTTGGACGAGCATTGATCTGTCCTTGGTCTTGACCATTATGTAATCCATGTAAGCTTCTTCATTCTTGTCCAACTGAGGCTCGAAACCAACTTGTACTGCTCTCGCCAAAGTGGATCCAACCCTCTTTAACCCAAAGGGCATTCGTACAAAGCAGTACATGCCGCATGGAGTTATGAACGTGGTGTTTTCCTCATCTTCCTTGGACATGAATATTTGATGGTACCCGGAATATGCATCCAAAAAGGAAAGCAGATCCCATTCGGAAGTGGAATCCACAATCTAGTCGATGTGCGGCAAGGGGGGAGGGTCCTTAGGGCATGCCTTGTTCAAATCTATGAAGTCTATGCAGAGCCTCCATTTCCCATTTTCCTTGCGCACTACTACCGCGTTTGCCAACCATGTTGGATGCAAAACTCCCCTGACTAAACCAGTTGCTTCAAGTTTCTTGATCTCCTCGAAAATAAACTGTTGCCGCTCCATAGCTTGCTTTCTGACCTTCTGCTTGACGGGCCAAGCATGAGGGCAGACAGGAAGGTGGTGCTCGATTACCTCCCTGGGAACGCCGGGGATGTTAGATGGTTACCAACCAAACACATCAATATTCGCTTGTAGGAAGGCAACTAGCGCGCCTTTCTATTTGTCACAAAGGGCGGCGCTGATGGTGAATTTACCGTCAGTGCCATCCGGCCTTGTCAGGATCTTCTTCACAACAGGTGAGTTGATCTTGGGCCTTTTACTAGTGGAACTCTCCGGCAAGTCATCAACAGGTGCAGCACTCCTGAGAGGCGCGCTTCCGGGATTCCTTCTTGGTATCTCAGCTAGCCTTCTTTTCTTTTTGTTTCCTTGGCGGGAATTGCAGCTTCAGCGGCCTCAGCAGCTATTGTGTGTTGGTACATCTTATCGACACATATGATTGCATCCTTCTTATGTGATGGGATAGAGATGAAGTCCATCGGCCTTGACATCTTCAAGGTATTGTAAGCATAGTGGGATGTTGGCATGAACTTTGCTAAATCTGGGCGGCCAAGGATCCCATTGTGAGGTAGAGGAAGATCAACAACATCAAACACAACTCTCTTAGTTCAGTAATTCAGTTCTCCACCAAACGTCACCGGCAGTGTAATCTTGCCCTTAGGACGACTCCTGCCGGGGTTTATTCCTTGGAAAGTGTCAATAACCTTGAGTTCTTCAACTGATATTTGCAATTTGCTAACTACCTTTGGAGAGATCAGATTCAACCTAGCCCCACCATCAAACTAGCATCTTTGTGATCTTAAGGTTTCGGATCGTTGGTGAGACCAACAATAGCAAACACCCTACCACAGTAGTACGATCGAGGTCATCCTCTTCATCAAAGATGATAGGCATGTGGGGCCATTTGAGCGGCTTCCAGGAATCCAAAGCTGGCCCCACGATAATGACATCTCGCGCCCACTGCTTGAGTTGGTAGTTAGAGGAGTGCAAGGATGCAGCTCCGTCAACGCTCACACAGGGCTTCAGTTGCTTTCTGGAATTCTTGCTCACTGGTTTCTTCTTCATCTGCTTCATCACTCTCACATCACCTTTCTTCTTCTCACGGCCTCTGGCAGGTTTCTCTTTTTGATGAGGGGTCTTGCCACGGCATCCTCCTCTGCCGCCACGACCCTTCCCGCCAGCACCTTCTAGGTCTCTCTCTCTCTCTCTCTCTCTCTCTCTCTCTCTGTCGCGCTTCTCGTACTAAGCTTTCTGCTTCTTGACTAGCTGCTCAACTTGATGACACTCTTGGAGGTCATGACCCTTGGTGCGGTGGATTTTGCAGTACGGCCCATCAAACTTCCCAGTTTTCTCTACCGCCGCAGCCTCCCAGAAATCGGCGCACGCCACAGCTTCCTTGTCGGGGGCTTTGGTTTTGGCCTTCTTGCTGGTACTAGGGTAGCCAGAACCCTCAACGGCCAGTACTGTCTTTTCCTTGCGCTTATAATGCACTTCCGCCCCTTCTTCTTTGAGCTAGTAGCCTCGTTGTCGTCATCTTCTGAATCAACCTCGATCACATCCTCTTCTCCAGGGAATCTCCTTCCTTCTTCAACCCAAGCGCATTTGTACGCCAGGGTGTATAACTCATTGACGGTCCTGGGCAGCCGGACGTTCATCTTAGAACTGATCCTCCTGTTGCGCACGTTCGATTGGAACACGGCAAACACAACTGCCGGGTGTATCTCTGGAATGTTGCGGTACACTCGACTTAACCTCTGCATGTACTTCCGCAAGCTCTCCCCTTCCTTCTCAGGAAGGGTTTTCAAATCACTAGGACGTCCTGGCTCTTGATGGCCACCCGTGAAGGCGCCAAAACTCGTTGCACAGGTCGTCCCATGATGAGATGGAGTTCTCCGGTAGGTGCATTAGCCATGACCTCACATTTGACATTAGTGCCAAAGGGAAGTATTTGTAAAACACTTTCTCATCCCTGCCCCCGATAGCTTGAATAGCAGTCATGTAGATGCTCAAGAACTCTGCCAGGATCAGCATTCCACCATACTTCTCTTGTAATTCTAGCTTGAAAACGCAAGTAGATGGCCAACGGACTTGCCGCAGCTCACGAGTGAAGGCAGGGCACCCAACCTTGAAAGGTAAGTACCCACCCTCATTAGGCACGGGTTCGTCGATGTCTGGGCCATTGCGCCTGTCAGATTGACGGCGGGTCTCTCGTCACCGCTCTATAGTGACGCACGCTTCTTCCCTCCGCCGATCTTCCAGGATGTGTCCATCGAGGCTTCGTCTGGGTTCGACGGGCTCGTGGATCAGACGAATCCATCGAGGCTTCGTCGGGCACGTGGTCATGTTGCTCTTGTTGCTGCCTCTGGGTTCGCTGGCGCGGAGAGGACTGCACCGTTAGTGTGGCCCCCTCAATGCGGCCAGCAGCCCGAGCTGTTGTCATCGCCTGTGGGTGCTGTGATGGTTCCGCCGGTCGTGATCCTCCAGCTTCAGCAAAGCCGATCAAGCTCTAGATGGTGGCCCTCCACTCATCCATCTGATCAGCCGCCGGTGGAAATCTTAGTGAGAGTTGAGCCTGCGCCATGGCTTCTTAGTCGTGCAAGGCATAGCCGAGAAGGCAGATTGCGACATTGCTCGGCTCCTGGTAGTACCAGCGGGGGCGATGCCGTGCTCACACCGTCGCGGGTCCATAGCCAAGGCAGTCTAATGATGAGTGGGCTGCACCCGGGGACCGGTGTCCCCTCTCGATGCTTCGGTTCGCTCACCTTAGTCTAGGCGAGGTGCGTGCCCAGTAGCCGCGCCCATAGCAGGCACAACTAGAGGGTCGTGACTCGTGCTAAAGTGGGCGTCATTGCTGCGGCTGCGCCCGCTGGTGCAGTGGGGAGATGGATACTGAATGCCCCCTCCATTCGTAGCTTGTGGGTTGGGCTCGTCTGGATTTTGTTGACGTTGTCCTCCCCCGACGGCTCCCTCTCCAGTGTGGGGACCCTGACTTATAAGTTGAGACAACTGAATGCACGTGTACAGTGATCCTAGAGATCAATGCTCAGTGAACACATATAAGCTGAATAACAAGAGTCTTACATCCATACATACCATCTTACACAAATTATGACCATTATGGTCAAGTCTTACATAGATAAAGGCTTAAGGGCTGAACATCTAATAAAACACAAGGAGTGGAAATCTTCATAGATAAATAGAACCCATGCCATCTGCCTTAACCCTACAGGCATTCTGACTGGGAAGCGTCCTAGTTCGCAAGTTCGTCACCAAAGAACTCTTCCTCGAACTCATGTTCTTCCATGCCTGGCCAATTAAATAACCAGTGATAAGCCAATGAGTACTTTTAATGTACTCGCAAGCAACCCATGAGTGGTAACAGGATAACATCTGCATGATATTAACACTATGTTGGCATGCTGGTGGTAAATTAGTTTTCTCATGCATGTATGATCAATACTTGTGGCGTTGATAATGCGTCTATGATCATGAATCAAGGGATTACAGATATCAACATTTAGAATGAGTTTCATATAACTCAATTGATGTAGGGTAGAACCCTAGAGGCCCGATCTTTCATGATTGGAGCGGATCCCTACGAGGAACACAAAGAACATGGGGAAGAACGAGAGAAATCACAAGGGGAAACACTCAAGAACAACTCCAATCACACATCCACTAGACAATCAAACACACAAGATCCAAAGGTACATGAACAACAAAGAGAAAGATACAAGGTAAAGTTCATCTCCAAGAGGAGGTCTTGATGGGGGTCCACCCGTGAGGGGGGGGGCTTGATGATATCCCGCAAGATCTTCTCCGAGATGGAGGTCTTGGCCTCCAATGGAGTAGTCTCTCTCTCTCAAGAGAAGAGTAGGAGCAAAGCTCACATACAAATGAGCTATCACTTTGCTAACCCTCAAAATGGGGAGGAGGAGGTCTATTTATAGTCTAGGCCACGAATGGGTAAGTGAGGGGACGGAATGGGTACATGGGCCTCGGCCCGGAGGCATGCACGCAGACAAAGCCCGAATGATCCGGATGGGGGTCTGGATGATCCGGGAGGGGGACCAGATGATCCGGCTTCACACGAGGCCTTCGGGTGTCTTCGGACGCAGTTATCCGGATGATCCGGAGGGGGGACCGGATGATCCGGCTGAGCCCGGATGATCTGGACGGCGGTCCGGGTGTCCGGCCTGGCTCCTGCAGCCGCTCCGTCTTCTTCTCCTTTCTTCAGCCTTCTCTTCCACGCTTCCCTCGCGGACGGTGTAGTCGTTCCTTGGCGCTTGCACTCCTTGACATCCGTGAAGTTACGAGAATGCCTATGCATGCACATGGGAAAAGTGTCAAGTAATATACCATCCTCGAAGGGGTCAAGTGAGCACGGATAAAGGAGATGATTCACCCTTGTGTATGCGAAGTAGATGTCACACGTGTCACTTGCCAAATGGACTCTTGACATGGTGATGTCCATAGGATGCTCCGTATCATCACCTCCCCCTTGGGAAAGATCCGACCTTGGATCGAAAACCAA
This sequence comes from Triticum aestivum, assembly GCF_018294505.1. NCBI lineage: Eukaryota > Viridiplantae > Streptophyta > Magnoliopsida > Poales > Poaceae > Triticum > Triticum aestivum. The sequence goes on along the minus strand of NC_057804.1, from coordinate 312,717,998 downwards.
ATCACCATGGGAAAGAGATGGCTTCACCGTGAAGAAGTGGACGTTCACCAAGTACTCATCATTTTCAAGCTCGCAATGGGCACTCTCCAATGTTGCACCGTCTTGGGATTCCTGCAAAATGAGCAAGGACAACAAACACTTGGAAAAACAAATGTGGTTAGCATTAGTGCAAAACCAAGCATTCAGGTGGTGATTCACCAAACAAGTGTTGTCATCAAGCATAGCATATGGTTTGACAAAGGATTGTAAGCATATCAATCGAGAAAAAGCAAAGATGTCATGGGGACAAGTATGAAAATGTCAGGTAGTGATGCAAATATGTGTGACAAGAGAACAAGCATCTACCTCAAGATCATAGCAAACATGCATAAAGCGCTCGACAAATGGTCGATGGTAGGCATAGGAATCATTCACAACACCAAATGAGATGAGATGTCTAAACACATGGGTCAAATGCAAGACAATCTAAGAATAACGTGCATAGGGTGTAGTGAATATAGCGTGGCACTCAACACAATAGAAAGAGCAATTGTTCATCATGTGTGAGGCAATCAAGTCAAGCATGTGACAAACAATGGGACATGGCATATGTGAAGCAATGATATTGGTGCAACCAACCATATGATAGTAGCAAGTAGTCCAAGAATTGGATGCAACACACAAGGTGTATACGTCATGAAGTATGGAAATGTGGCAATCATGGGTGAAAGCAATATCTTGAACATGCGTGCAAATGGTGCAAGCAACACATGAAGTATGATCCACAATATCCAATCTCAAGAAGGATGTCACCTTGAAAGCGTGTCCTTGTGCATTCTTCACAATGCCGAAGTTGTAGGAAATGTGGTGTAGAAGCGAGTCGTGGTAGAATATATGAGGCTGGCTCTCAAGAGCTCGAATGGTCAACTCACGTGAAGTGGAAGTCGACACAAGGTCCAAGTATCCTACACATGCACACAACAAAACAAAGAAAGTATGCACATGGTAGACAAACACATCATCCATCATGATGGTTCTCATCTTTTGCACATAACCATCAGAATCACAAGTGCATGAATAATATGTTCCAACAATGGAGATATTCATGGCACTAGGTATATGGTTCAAAGAAGGAAGACAAGCATGCTTCACAAGAAATATGTCAAAATCTCCAAACATATGCGAGAATGCTATGGGGGCAATCTCATGAGCAAGATGAGAATCATTGTTGCACTCAATACATGGAAAATCATCTAGCATGAGAGAGACAATACATGGAGATATATGACAAGAAGCAATATGAATCATGTGCAAAGCATATAGATGGTTGTCATCAACCGCATGAAATGAGCAAGTATGAATCATGGGTGATGCTGTTGGGGAACGTAGCAGAAATTCAAAATTTTCCTACGTGTCACCAAGATCTATCTATGGAGAAACCAGCAACGAGGGGAAGGAGAGTGCATCTACATACCCTTGTAGATCGCTAAGCGGAAGCGTTCAAGAGAACGGAGTTGAAGGAGTCGTACTCGTCGTGATTCAAATCATCGATGATCAAGTGCCGAACGCACGGCACCTCCGCGTTCAACACACGTACAGCCCGGTGACGTCTCCCACGCCTTGATCCAGCAAGGAGAGAGGGAGAGGTTGAGGAAGACTCCATCCAACATCAGCACAACAGCGTGGTGGTGATGGAGGAGCGTGGCAATCCAGCAGGGCTTCGCCAAGCACCACGGGAGAGGAGGACGACTTGGGAGAGGGGGAGGGCTGCGCCAGAACTTCGTGTTAAGCTCCCATGCGTCTCCCCACTATATATAGGGGTGGAGGGGCTGGTTTCTTGCCCTCCAAGTCCATTGGGGCGTTGGCCAAGGTGGGAGGAAAGAAATCCCATCATTTCCTTCCCCACCGATTGTTATCCCCCCTTTTTAGGGATCTTGATCTTATCCCTTCGGGATATGATCTTATTCCTTCTAAGGGGGGATCTTGGTGCGCCTTGACCAGGGGTGTGGGGCCTTGCCCCCACTACCCACGTTCATGTGGGTCCCCCCATGCAGGTGGGCCCCACTCCGGAACCTTCTAGAACCTTCCCGGTACAATACCGAAAAATCCCGAACATTTTCCGGTGGCCAAAATAGGACTTCCCATATATAAATCTTTACCTCCGGACCATTCCAGAACTCCTCGTGACGTCCGGGATCTCATCCGGGACTCCGAACAACATTCGGTAACCACATACAAACTTCCTTTATAACCCTAGCGTCATCGAACCTTAAGTGTGTAGACCCTACGGGTTCGGGAGACATGTAGACATGACCGAGACGTTCTCCGGTCAATAACCAACAGCGGGATCTGGATACCCATGATGGCTCCCACATGTTCCACGATGATCTCATCGGATGAACCACGATGTCAAGGACTTAATCAATCCCGTATTCAATTCCCTTTGTCTATCGGTATGTTACTTGCCCGAGATTCGATCGTAGGTATCCAATACCTTGTTTAATCTCGTTACCGACAAGTCACTTTACTCGTTCCGTAACACATCATCCCGTGATCAACTCCTTGGTCACATTGCGCATATGATGATGTCCTACCGAGTGGGCCCAGAGATACCTCTCCGTTTACACGGAGTGACAAATCCCAGTCTCGATCCGCATAAAACAATAGATACTTTCGGAGGATACCTGTAGTGCACCTTTATAGTCACCCAGTTACGTTGTGACGTTTGATACACCCAAAGCACTCCTACGGTATCCAGGAGTTACACGCTCTCATGGTCAAAGGAAGAGATACTTGACATTGGCAAAGCTCTAGCAAACGAACTACACGATCTTTGTGTTAGGCTTAGGATTGGGTCTTGTCCATCACATCATTCTCCTAATGATGTGATCCCGTTATCAACGACATCCAATGTCCATAGCCAGGAAACCATGACCATCTGTTGATCACAACGAGCTAGTCAACTAGAGGCTCACTAGGGACATATTATGGTCTATGTATTCACACGTGTATTACGATTTCCGGATAATACAGTTATAGCATGAATAAAAGACAATTATCAAGAACAAGGAAATATAATAATAACACTTTTATTATTGCCTCTAGGGCATATTTCCAATAGTCTCCCACTTGCACTAGAGTCAATAATCTAGTTCACATCGCCATGTGATTAACACTCACAGGTCACATCGCCATGTGACTAATACCCAAGAGTTTTAGGTTTGATCATGTTGCTTGTGAGAGAGGTTTTAGTCAACGGGTCCGAACCTTTTAGATCCGTGTGTGCTTTACAAATCTCGTCATCTCCTAGATGTAGCTACCACGCTCTATTTGGAGCTATTCCAAATAACTGTTCTACTTGGAGCTATTCTAAATTGTTGCCCCATAATACGTATCTGGTATCTCTTCTTAGAGCTATCCGGATAGGTGTTAAGCTTGCATCGACGTAACCTTTACGACGAACTCTTTTACCACCTCCATAATCGAGAAAATTCCTTAGTCCACTAGTTACCAAGGATAACTTTGACCGCTGTCTGTGATCCATTCATGGATCACTCTTGTACCCCTTGACTGACTCATGGCAAGGCACACTTCAGGTGCGGTACTCAGCATGGCATACTGTAGAGCCTATGTCTTAAGCATAGGGGACGACCTTCGTCCTTTCTCTCTATTCTGCCGAGGTCGAGCTTTAAGTCTTAACTTCGTACCTTACAACTCAGGCAAGAACTCCTTCTTTGACTGGTCCATCTTGAACACCTTCAAGATCATGTCAAGGTATGTGCTCATTTGAAAGTATTATTAAGCATTTTGATCTATCCTTATAGATCTTGATGCTCAATGTTCAAGTAGCTTAATCCAGGCTTTCCATTGAAAAACACTTTCAAAATAACCCTATATGCTTTCCAGAAATTCTACGTCATTTCTGATCAACAATATGTCAACAACATATACTCATCAGAAATTCTATAGTGCTCCCACTCACTTCTTTGGAAATACAAGTTTCTCATAAACTTTGTACAAACCCAAAATCTTTGATCATCATCAAAGCATACATTCCAACTCCGAGATGCTCACTCCAGTCCTTAGAAGGATTGCTGGAGCTTTGCATACTTATTAGCATCTTTCAGGATTGACAAAACCTTCCGGTTGTATCACATACAACCTTTCCTCAAGAAAATCGTCGAGGAAACAATGTTTTGACATCCTATCTGCAAGATTTCATAAATAATGCAGTAATCGCTAATATAATTCCAACAGACTCTTAGCATCGCTACGAGTGAGAAAATCTCATCATAGTCAACTCCTTGAACTTGTCGGAAAACATCTTAACGACAAGTCGAGCTTTCTTAATGGTAATTCTTACCATCATTGTCTGTCTTCCTTTTAAAATACATCCGTACCCAATGGCCTTACGACCATCAAGTATTTCTTCCAAAGTCATGGATCCGTTCTCGGATTTTATGGCCTCGAGCCATTTATCGGAATCCGGGCCCACCATCGCTTCTCCATAGCTCGTAGGTTCATTGTTGTCCAGCAACATGACTTCCAAGACAGGATTACGTACCACTCTGAAGTAGTACGTATCCTTGTCATCCCACGAGGTTTGGTAGTGACTTGATCCGAAGTTTCATGATCAATATCATAAGCTTCCACTTCAATTGGTGTAGGTGCCACAGGAACAACTTCCTGTGCCCTGCCACACACTAGTTGAAGAGACGGTTCAATAACCTCATCAAGTTTCCACCATCCTCCCACTCAATTCTTTCGAGAGAAACTTTTCCTCGAGAAAGGACCTGATTCTAGAAACAATCCCTTATTGCTTTCAGATCTGAGACAGGAGGTATACCCAACTGTTTTGGGTGTCCTATGAAGATCCATTTTATCCGCTTTGGGTTCGAGCTTATCAATCCTGAAACTTTTCCACATAAGCGTCGCAGCCCCAAACCTTTAAGAAACGACAACTTAGGTTTCTCTAAACCATAATTCATACGGTGTCATCTCAACGGAATTACGTGGTGCCCTATTTAAAGTGAATGTGGTTGTCTCTAATGCCTAACCCATGGACAATAGTGGTAATTCGATAAGAGACATCATGGTACGCACCATATCCAATAGGGTGCAACTATGATGTTCGGACACACCATCACACTATGGTGTTCTAGGCGGTATTAATTGTGAAACAATTTCCACAATGTCTTAATTGTGCCAAAACTCGTAACTCAGATATTCATCTCTATGATCATATCATAGACATTTTATCCTCTTGTCACAATGATCTTCTACTTTACTCTGAAATTACTTGAACCATTCAATAATTCAGACTTGTGTTTCATCAAGTAAATATTCTCAACATCTACTCGAATCATCTGTGAAGTAAGATCATAACGATATTCACTGCATGCCTCAGCACTCATTGGATTGGACACATCAAAATGTGTTACTTCCAACAAGTTGCTATCTTGTTCCATCTTACTGAAAACGAGGCTTTTCAGTCATCTTGCCCATGTGGTATGATTTGCATATCTCAAGTGATTCAAAATCAAGTGAGTCCAAACGGTCCATTTGCATGGAGTTTCTTCATGCATATACACCAATAGACATGGTTCGCATGTCTCAAACTTTTCAAAAACGAGTGAGTCCAAAGATCCATCAACATGGAGCTTCTTCATGCATTTTATACCATTATGACTTACATAGCAGTGCCACAAGTAAGTGGTACTATCATTACTATCTTTTGGCATGAACGTGTGTATCACTACGATCGAGATTCAATAAACCATTCATTTTAGGTGTAAGACCATTGAAGGTATTATTCAAATAAACAGAGTAACCATTATTCTCCTTAAATGAATAACCGTATTGCGATAGACATAATCCAATCATGTCTATGCTCAACGCAAACACCAAACTCGATGATAGAGGGAGCGTGCGATGCTTGATCATATCAACATTGGAAACATTTCCAACACATATCGTCAGCTCACCTTTAGCTAGTCTCCGTTTGTTCCGTAGCTTTTATTTCGAGTTACTAACACTTAGCAACTGAACCGGTATCTAATACCCTGGTGCTACTAGGAGTACTAGTAAAGTACACATCAACACAATGTATATCCAATATACTTCTATCGACCTTGCCAGCCTTCTCATCTACCAAGTATCTAGGGTAATTCTGCTCCAGTGGTTGTTCCCTTTATTACAGAAGCACTTAGTCTCGGGTTTGGGTTCAACCTTGGGTTTCTTCACTAGAGCAGCAGCTGATTTGCCGTTTCATGAAGTTACCCTTTGTTCCCTTGCCCTTCTTGAAACTAGTGGTTTCACCAACCATCAACAATTGATGCTCCTTCTTGATTTCTACTTTCGCGGTGTCAAACATCACGAATATTTCAAGGATCATCATATCTATCCCTGATATGTTATAGTTCATCACGAAGCTCTAGCAGCTTGGTGGCAATGATTTTGGGGAAACATCACTATCTCATCTGGAGGATCAACTCCCACTCGATTCAAGTGATTGTTGTGCTCAGACAATCTGAGCACAAGCTCAACGATTGAGCTTTTCTCCCTTAGTTTGCAGGCTAAGAAAGTCGTCGGAGGTCTTATACCTCTTGACGTGGGCACGAGCCTGAAATGCCAATTTCAGCCCTCGAAACATCTCATATGTTCCGCGACATTTCGAAAACGTCTTTGGTGCCTCTACTTAAACCATTTAATTGAACTATCACGTAGTTATCAAAACGTGTATGTCCGATGTTCGCAACATCGACAAACGACGTTGGGGTTGAGCACACTGAGCGGTGCATTAAGGACATAAGCTTTCTACTGATCGCATAATCGCTACTATCAACTTTCAACTATATTTCTCTAGGAACATATCTAAACAGTGGAACTAAAGCGCGAGCTTACGACATAATTTGCAAAAGGTCTTTTGACTATGTTCAGGATAATTAAGTTCATCTTATGAACTCCCACTTAGATAGACATCCCTCTGGTCATCTAAGTGATCACATGATCCGAGTCAACTAGGCCGTGTCCGATCATCACGTGAGACGGACTAGTCATCATCGGTGAACATCTTCATGTTGATCGTATCTACCATACGACTCATGCTCGACCTTTCGGTCTCCGTGTTCCGAGGCCATGTCTGCACATGCTAGGCTCGTCAAGTTAACCCTAAGTGTTTTCGCTGTGTAAAACTGTCTTACACCCGTTGTATGTGAACGTAAGAATCCATCACACCCGATCATCACGTGGTGCTTAGAAGCGACGAACTGTAGCAACAGTGCACAGTTAGGGGAGAACACTTCTTGAAATTTTGTAAGGGATCATCTTATTTACTACCGTCGTCCTAAGCAAACAAGATGCATAAACATGATAAACATCACATGCAATCAAATAGTGACATGATATGGCCAATATCATTTTGCTCCTTTTGATCTTCATCTTCGGGGCTCCATGATCATCATCGTCACCGGCACAACACCATGATCTCCATCATCATGATCTCCATCATCGTGTCTTCATGAAGTTGTCACGCCAACGACTACTTCTACTTCTATGACTAACGCGTTTAGCAATAAAGTAAAGTAGTTTACATGGCGTTCTTCAATGACACGCAGGTCATACAATAAATAAAGACAACTCCTATGGCTCCTGCCGGTTGTCATACTCATCGACATGCAAGTCGTGAATCCTATTACAAGAACATGATCAATCTCATACATCACATATCATTCATCACATTCTTCTTGGCCATATCACATCACATAGCATACCCTGCAAAAACAAGTTAGACGTCCTCTAATTGTTGTTGCATGTTTTACGTGGCTGCTATGGGTTTCTAGCAAGAACGTTTCTTACCTACGCAAAACCACAACGTGATATGCCAATTGCTATTTACCCTTCATAAGGACCCTTTTCATCGAATCCGTTCCGACTAAAGTGGGAGAGACTGGCACCCGCTAGCCACCTTATGCACCAAGTGCATGTCAATCGGTGGAACCTGTCTCACGTAAGAGTACGTGTAAGGTCGGTCCGGGCCGCTTCATCCCACAATACCGTCGAAACAAGATTGGACTAGTAACGGTAAGCATATTGAACAACATCAACGCCCACAACTACTTTGTGTTCTACTCGTGCAAAGAATCTACGCAATAGACCTAGCTCATGATGCCACTGTTGGGGAACGTAGCAGAAATTCAAAATTTTCCTACGTGTCACCAAGATCTATCTATGGAGAGACCAGCAACGAGTAGAAAGAGAGTGCATCTACATACCCTTGTAGATCGCTAAGCGGAAGCGTTCAAGAGAACGGGTTGAAGGAGTCGTACTCGTCGTGATTCAAATCATCGATGATCAAGTGCCGAACGCACGGCACCTCCGCGTTCAACACACGTACAGCCCGGTGATGTCTCCCATGCCTTGATCCAGCAAGGAGAGAGGGAGAGGTTGAGGAAGACTCCATCCAACAGCAGCACAACGGCGTGGTGGTGATGGAGGAGCGTGGCAATCCAGCAGGGCTTCGCCAAGCACCACGGGAGAGGAGGACGACTTGGGAGAGGGGGAGGGCTGCGCCAGAACTTCGTGTTAAGCTCCCATGCGTCTCCCCACTATATATAGGGGTGGAGGGGCTGGTTTCTTGCCCTCCAAGTCCATTGGGGCGTTGGCCAAGGTGGGAGGAAAGAAATCCCATCATTTCCTTCCCCACCGATTGTTATCCCCCCTTTTTAGGGATCTTGATCTTATCCCTTCGGGATATGATCTTATTCCTTCTAAGGGGGGATCTTGGTGCACCTTGACCAGGGGTGTGGGGCCTTGCCCCCACTACCCACGTTCATGTGGGTCCCCCCATACAGGTGGGCCCCACTCCGGAACCTTCTAGAACCTTCCCGGTACAATACCGAAAAATACCGAACATTTTCCGGTGGCCAAAATAGGACTTCCCATATATAAATCTTTACCTCCGGACCATTCTGGAACTCCTCATGACGTCCGGGATCTCATCCGGGACTCCGAACAACATTCGGTAACCACATACAAACTTCCTTTATAACCCTAGCGTCATCGAACCTTAAGTGTGTAGACCCTACGGGTTCGGGAGACATGTAGACATGACCGAGACGTTCTCCGGTCAATAACCAACAGCGGGATCTGGATACCCATGATGGCTCCCACATGTTCCACGATGATCTCATCGGATGAACCACGATGTCAAGGACTTAATCAATCCCGTATTCAATTCCCTTTGTCTATCGGTATGTTACTTGCCCGAGATTCGATCGTCGGTATCCAATACCTTGTTCAATCTCGTTACTGGCAAGTCACTTTACTCGTTCCGTAACACATCATCCCGTGATCAACTCCTTGGTCACATTGCGCATATGATGATGTCCTACCGAGTGGGCCCAGAGATACCTCTCCGTTTACACGGAGTGACAAATCCCAGTCTCGATCCACATAAAACAATAGATACTTTCGGAGATACCTGTAGTGCACCTTTATAGTCACCCAGTTACGTTGTGACGTTTGATACACCCAAAGCACTCCTACGGTATCCAGGAGTTACATGCTCTCATGGTCAAAGGAAGAGATACTTGACATTGGCAAAGCTCTAGCAAACGAACTACACGATCTTTGTGTTAGGCTTAGGATTTGGTCTTGTCCATCACATCATTCTCCTAATGATGTGATCCCGTTATCAACGACATCCAATGTCCATAGCCAGGAAACCATGACTATCTGTTGATCACAACGAGCTAGTCAACTAGAGGCTCACTAGGGACATATTGTGGTCTATGTATTCACACGTGTATTACGATTTCCGGATAATACAATTATAGCATGAATAAAAGACAATTATCAAGAACAAGGAAATATAATAATAACACTTTTATTATTGCCTCTAGGGCATATTTCCAACAGATGCAACCTGAGCAAGCATAGAGATCAAGTCGTGCAAACTAGTGGAGCGAAGATGCAACACACTAGAGTAAATCATGGCAATCATGTCATGTGAAAAAATAATAGGCATAGACAATGCACATGACATATCCCAAGCACGAACACAAAGAAAGATGAAAGTATCATCATAGTAATGGTGCACGAAGCAAACATGGCAATAACAAGAGATATCTCCACCAAGCATGCAAACACACATACAAGTACTAGAATCAATCATCATGTGTAATGCAAAGCATGGTCAAAAATGCATGGCAAAGGCATAGTAATGGGAATATCATGCAAAGTGAACATGGAAATATGGGCAAATGATATATAATGGACAATAAGCCATAGCCAAGTGAGGGCCATGTAGAAGAAATGCGCGAAGTCTTTTCACGAAGAGAGCGGTGGGAAAGACAATCCATGTGATCCCAAGTCATCGCTGCTCTCAAGAGCTCGTTTTGTCAACTCATGGGATTGCGAGGTTGACAAGTATTCATGGGTACCTACACAAGAGGCATAAACCAAAGAAATTGTGCGCGTGGTAAATGTACACATCATCCATCATGATGTGTATGTGCACATGTGAATTAGAACAAGATAAGCATCGCTCAAAGAAATTTGATGCACATGTGAATTAGAACATGTCATCCATCATGAAAAAATAGTTATTATGTATGACACGATGGGGACACAATTTTAGAATGCAAGTATATGGCACATCAATAGCATTTTCATTCAAGGGAAACATATGGTGCACATAATTATTGGGATCATGCAATGGATGGGATGGATCAAAATCTCCTAACATGTATGAGGAAACTATGGGGGTCTCCTCATGAGCAATATCGGAAACATCACATGGAGAAAATGGATAACATCCAAAACAATGCATATCCAAAGCTAGGTGGTCATGGCATGGCATATGAGATAAATGATGCAAAGGGAGCATATCAATAACATCACAAGAAAAACAAATGCCAATAACCATGGGCTTGTCATCTATGCCATAAGTGCAAATTGGGTTTATTTTAATGGCATATGCATAGTCACTATGAAGAGATTGAAAATAAGACATATGGTGGATCTCATGCATAGCATATGACAAGTCAAGCGGCTTATCAAACATGATGTGACCTAAAGAATTGTCACAAGAAATCCTATGTAACATGGCATCACAACTAATAGACTCCACATGAGAATCATCATATTCATCATAAATGGGCAAATCATCGCATGGTGAAATCATACTAGCATGAAGCATGGTACTGGGTGGATCAACATCATGCAAGCAATCAATGTCAAGAATGTCCACTAGTGGGATTAGAGCATCTCCGTCACCTATGTTACATTTGTCATTCCACTCAAGTGGTGTAGGTGAGGTGGGAAAGACCAAATGGTGGTCATCTTCATCTTGATGGATCCATGTGGGGGGTGCATCATATTCCACCATGGCCATCGTCTTGTCCAAAGGGAGGACGAAGTCGTCGAGGATCGGCGCATCATCATAAATGGGACCTAGCACCAAATGAGAAGACACAATAGAGGTAGTGGTCAAGTTGTTATAAATGCAAATGGCCTCACGAGACCTATCAACTTTCACACTCTCTCTATGTGGTGGTTCACTCACTCCCTCAAAATAGGTGCACTCAAAGTCACATCTGGTGGAGTCACTCATCTCACTCAAGTGGTGGGGGTTGTGGCTCTCCTCACATGGTAATTGGGGCAACTCATCATATATGGGACTAGTGGTGAAGTCACTCTCACTCTCAATATGGTGGCACAAGTCACTCAAGTCATCATATGTCGTCGTGGTCGAAGGCAAAATCCCATGGTCAACCATATCATCGTTGTCGCCGTGGATGAAGGTCGATGATGGCACATCATCGCTCTCCTCCATGACTGAAGGGAAAATCCCATGCTAGATCATCACATCGTCATCACCGTGGATGAAGGCCGAAGATGGCACATCATCACTCTTGCCACCAAAGATGGAAGCATCATCCTTGCTCGCCACCTTGTTGCTCACCTCCAAAACTTGGTCCTTGAGGGTCTCCGTAGTCATACTTGTCGCCACACCGTCTTGAAAAAGAGTCATGGTAGACTCGGCATCATCAATGCCACAAAGAGGGATGGTGGTGAAGTCCAACTTGGGAGTATTGTCTTGGAGCTCCTCGGGCTTGGACATCTTGGTGGTACTATCCTCATGCTCATAGTCGTAGAGCTTGATCGCCACGAAATGTGCTTTGGGTGGAGAAGCCTTGGCCTTCATGAGTTCTTGTTCCGCCTTGAGAGCACCAACGTAGTAGTCGTCGAGGGACTTGTAGTTCTCAAGGAACATAGTCTTGGAGATGCCATTGTTCAATCCCATCATGAAGTGGAACTTCAATGAAATGGGGTCGTCCACGCCGGCTCATCGCAAGGCAATCTTCATCTCCTTGAAGTACTTGTCGATGGACTTGGATCCTTGGATGGTGTTCTCCAATTGGCGTTGAAGTTGTTCCGTGTAGGTTGGAGGCACGAACTCTCGTTGCAAAGCTCTCTTTGTCTTGGGCCAACTCATGTCGTAGTTTTCCGAGGCGTAGTCATGGAAGTTTCTTGTGGCGCACTTCACTTGATCTTCGGAAGGGACTTGATGTAGCTTGAGGTAGTCGTCCATCAAACGCTCCGACTCGAGGTACTCCTCGGGTTCTTGAGTCCCATAGAAAGGAATCGCATGGTTGATGCCGAGGTCTTAGTAGCTCGGTGAAGTCGCGGACTTGAGCTTGGGGAGCTTCTCTTGAGCGTAGTCTTGAGGTGCTTGTTGGCGAAGATGTCGTATGTCCATAGGCGAAGATGCCTTGAAGTCGCTTGGCGAAGATGCCAAGGGAGATGGTGAAGTCGTTGAGTGGTTGTTGGTGTTGAGCTCTTGACCTTCACGTTCTTGATGGTGATGGTGTCGATGCCGATGTGATCTTGCCGGAGATGGTAGCTCGGAAGGATGTGCTCTTGAGTGTCTTCTCGAAGATGAGGAAGATCGCTTGTAGGACTTGATGAGGGCTTTGATCTCCTCCATTTGATCTTGCATCTTGGCGTCGGAGTTGTTGTTCGTGGCATCGAACTCGTCGTTGTTGTTGTAGACCAGAGGTGAAATGCCTTGCCTATCCATCACAAGACTCGAGTAGAGGTGAGTAGAAAATGAGATAAACAATACCAAGCTACCTTTTCCCAAAGTTGAGGATGTATCCCGTTTCACTCAATGTGAATGAAAGAATAGTGGAATTGGTACCGGACTTGTTCACTCACACCTATCAAGTAAAGCTTATAGTAGAGCTCGGTGAGGATAGTGGCAAAAAAATTTGATGCAAAATGTTAGCAAGAGTCAATAATGTTGAAAGAGATTCACAAATTCGCAAGTGAAATAAGTAGACCAATAGAAATATGTGGCACACGGAAACACACACATGGATAGATAAATGGGGTCGTGCAACCAAGGAATGAGCACAAAATGTGGAATCCACGGAAAACGCTCGTTTTGCACAGCTCAAGAGAGACGCTAGCACGATTGCTCAATAGGCAGATACGACCCTTGTGCACAACCTATAAGATGCAAAATGGATAAACTTGCTATCCCAAGTATTCTATTATGTATGGTTCCTGGTGTTTCTCTCAAGATGATCCAAGATGATCGGATATGACAATCTTATATGCAATGTGGTATGATGCTATGGCACTTGCTTACAAGCTTCTTTGCTCTCTTTCTTTTGCTTAAAAGCTTTATTCTTTTTTTGTATGACCACTTTTGCACAATGCACAAACCAAGATAGCAATTGTGTATATGCACCACGATGATATGGTATGTATGCTATGGGAAGTATGATCACTAATGAGCACAAGTCACGTTGCCGGCAATACTCAAATGGCTAGTCTCGATAGGCAAGTAACGCAAAATGGGCTAGGGGTTATCAATGCAATGGCAAAGGGAATATACGATGGCGTCGTCGAGGTTACCGTCCTTGGCGATGATGAGAGGCGGTGTTCGAAGTCGACCCGTTCCTACTTAGCCGAAACACCCTAGGAAACTGAAAAACCGCAAACTCAAAATCTCCAAAGGCAAATGTCAAATGGTTGTAGCGGAAAGTGGTGGTGGTTTGCGCTCGGCAATGCCGAAGTGGAATGATGGGCTATACACGTGTCGAAGTTTAAGTTGCCATCCCTAAGTAGCCGAAACACCTTAGGAGACACAAGCCACAACTCAAACAAACTCAAACAACAATTGGGTTAAGATGGGTTGGTGGAAATGTATGGTGGGCAAAGGTTATGCGGAAGTGGAGGTGGTGGTTGATGAAGAAACAACCGTCCCTAAGTAGTGGAAACACCTTAGGAGACTCAAATCACTACTCAAGCAATCACTAATGCTATGGTGAACAAAATGGGTTAGGTTGCGGAAGTCGGTGGTGGTGTAGCGGACGATGTGGTGGAAGCCCTAGGCAAAGATGCCAAAATTCACATACTATGATGGAGTCAAATGATGGTGGTGGTATTTTTGTGGGATGGGGGATGTCAATAGCTTCAAAACAAGCTAAAGAACGTCAAAAATGGACTCCGGATGAATTAGTTATGACAAAAACAAAATTTCAGCCGTGTTAGTTTCAGGGTTAACCGGACATCCGGGAGGAGGTTCGGATGAGCCGGGATTGGTCCGGATGATCCTGGAGTACTTCCGGATGATCCGGGTTCGTCAGCTCCAGTTCGGGTATTCGGGTGCGTGGGTTATCCGGACGTCCGGGAGAGGGCCCAGCTGATCCGCGAGGTGTCCGGATGATCCGGGCAGGTCAAACTACTCGTGATTTCCTCTCGGGGACGAATTTTTTGGCGGAATTTGGGGATTTTGGGGTCAAAATTGATGAGATTTCGTGGATGCAAGGTGGGGAAGCTTGGGAAATGGATCAAAATCAACAAAACATCATCAAAACCAACAAATCACAAAAAAAATTGGGGGCTATTTTTGGTGTGGATTTTCGGATTTAGGAAGAAATCAACAAAATCAAGCTAGAAAACAAAGGGTAGGGGCTCTAAAAACGCGATCAACGTGGCTCATGATACCAAGATGATGTAGGGTAGAACTCTAGAGGCCCGATCTTTCACGATTGTAGCGGATCCCTACGAGGAACACGAAGAACATGGGGAAGAACGAGAGCAATCACAAGGGGATACACTCAAGAACAAGTCCAATCACACATCCACTAGACAATCAAACACACAAGATCCACAAGGTACATGAACAACAAAGATAAAGATACAAGGTAAAGTTCATCTCCAAGAGGAGGTCTTGATGGGGGTCCACGCGTGAGGGGGGTCTTGATGATATCCCGCAGGATCTTCTCCGAGATGGAGGTCTTGGCCTCCAATGGGGTAGTCTCTCTCTCAAGAGAAGAGTAGGAGCAAAGCTCACATACAAATGAGCTATCACTTTGCTAACACTCAAAATGGGGAGGAGGAGGTCTATTTATAGTCTAGGCCACGAAGGGGTAAGTGAGGGGGCAGATTTGGTACATGGGCCTCCGCCCGGAGGCATGCATGCAGGCAAAGCCCGGATGATCCGGATGGGGGTCCGGAAGATTCGACCGTCGACCGGATGATCCGGGAGGGGGCCCGGATGATCTGGCTTCACACGAGGCCTTCGGGTGTCTTCGGACGCAGTTATCCGGATGATCCGGAGGGGGGGCCCGGGTGATCCGGCTGAGCTCGGATGATCCGGACGGCGGTCCGGATGTCTGGCCTGGCTCCTGCAGCCGCTCTGTCTTCTTCTCCTTTCTTCCGTCTTCTCTTCCATGCTTCCCTCCCAGACGGTGTAGTCGTTCCTTGGCGCTTGCACTCCTTGACATCTGTGAAGTTCCGACAATGCCTATGCATGCACACGGGAGAAGTGTCAAGTAATAGACCATCCTCGAAGGGGTCAAGTGAGCACATGTAAAGGAGATGATTCACCGTTGTGTATGTGAAGTAGATGTCGCATGTGTCACTTGCCAAACGGACTCTTGACATGGTGATATCCGTAGGATGCTCCGCATCATCAATCTCCCACTTTTCGTGATTCATATCAACAATTTCAATTTGTGTTGTTTTTCAGAATCATATGGACATAGTCTAAGAAGCACCACCCAACTATCCTTGACCGTGGACATGACTATTTGAATAGTTTGACACTCTGCATAGGTTGCACAGTTTACCCACAATATCTGGGGAACTTCCGTGTCACCCATGACCCGCGGTACCTCAATTACCCAGGGTAAGCTCCCGATCACTACCTTTCCCTAGCCGTGACTAACAAGGACTCCACTCGATTGGTAGAAGCCCCCGTGCCAAACATTGTCACATTTGTGGAGCCACGCTCCCATATTCATCACATATCACAAGCACAGGGTACCAACGATGTGTCCGGTGCACTGTAAAAACAGTCATGGCCGCCCTACCTGGCACGACCCCGTCCCGAGACTAACCACGCCACTCCCGTCACTAGTAATGCCGGCATCCATGTTAGCACAAACTAGGTAATCAATAATGTCCTTTCCCACATAAGGGTAGAGTGGTTGTGCATGTAGGGTTGGGACGGTCAACAAATCTTAAATCCAATCCGTCTCTGTAAACAACACACATTCACTTGCTTTGGTACACCACTTCTTCGTCAAGTGGTGACCCAGTTCAACATTACCCACAGACATTAGGGGCGCCCGATGGGGTTTTCAAAGGAATGTAACCAAGAGATGATCATGGCATAGATGCAACATCATGCATCAATATCAAGTATATCTCATCGCATCTTTGGCACATGGTAGAGATATGAACATGCAAGTGCCAACGGACACGCGGCAATGCAATGATTATATCAAGCTCATAGTCAACAACGTCATCATGCATACGGAAAATTTATTGATGAACGGAGAGGTGAGTCATGGTCAAAGGCTGCTTGGCTTGGTTGGCTTGGTCTTCAAAGTCTTCAAGTCCTTCTCCTTCTTCTTCTCCAACTACTTCATCAAATATGGGATCTATTCGTCGCAAAAGAAACAAAGGGAAAAATAAGGCAATAGTAAAGCAGAAAAACCAAAGTGCTCACAAAAATGTCAAATTATTTTTGTTAAATACTAGGGTGAAAACTAAGAAGGGGAAAATTCCTAGTTTGGGATTTGGAGCTAAAGGAACAAAGTAATGGATTTTCAGAGGGGAAAAATAACTGCTCAAAGTTGACTTTAAATTTGAATAGTACAGAAAAGTGTGATAGATTTGTGTGAAACTTCCACCTTTAAATAAGCGGAATTGTTATAAGATTTTAGGAGTTGGAATTATTGCATTTGGAAATTTATTTAATCCTGTGGAATATTTGCAAGGTTTTGGAAAAAGGAAATAAGAAATGGCACTATGCAACTAGGCCGATTCGGCCACAATGCAGCAGGCCCAGAGGGGATCCAGCCCTGGCGAGCCAGAGCGGCGCGCGTCTGTCAGGTTTAAACCTGACGGGCGGGGCCCTGCGTCTATGAGAGAGAGAGGGGCGAGGGAGAGGTGAGGATGATAGACGGGGCCCACCTGTCATCTCTTACCTCGCGACCAAAGGGCTGGCGTGCTCACAGGCGCTGATGCAGGGCACGGCGAGGTCGGGCGAGGGCATGGGTGGGCTCAGCATTGAGTCGCCGTTCGTGTGGTGGTGGTCACCATTGCAAGAGTGTCCTGGTTCGCCATCGACGAGGTCACGTGGAGGAGGAGCTTCGGGCATCAGTGGTTCCAGCCGTTTTCGTCTTCAAAAGAAGCGGGGAGGAGAGGGGAAATGATCAGTGAACCAAGGCGAGTCCAAATCGAGGAAGAGGAGCGGCAGAGAGGGCTTATACTGCGCGAACTCCGGCGAGCCGAAGCGGCAGAGCTCGAGCTCGATCTCGAGCTCGGGCTCCTCTAGAGGGGAGCTGGTGGATCAGGGGGCTGATTAGGTGTCGCAGAGGGTGAGTGGTGAGGAGAAGAGGGCTCGGGGAGGCTTTATATTGCCGTCCTGTGGCTCATCGTGGACCAGTGCGTCGGCGAGGTTGTTGTTGTCGCTGTGGGTCACGGGGGCTCACGTGGGCGTGTCTGAGGCGCTCGTGGAGGAGGTCTATGACCAGGGGAAGGAAGAGAGAGAGCGGGGAAGTGTCAGGGCATCACGCGTGTCAGCGTGCCCATTGGGGCTCTCAGGTGGCCATGGCGCACATGTGAGGGAGGCAGCAGGAGGGAGAAGGAGGAGGGGGCCAACCAGCTGTCATGCTGCGGATGCCGACGTGCATCGTTGGGTGCACTGCGGAGGCCCGAGGTGGCTGGAGGCGCTTGGCAGAGGGCGCCTACAGTGCAAGAGCGTACTGTAGCGCACTCTGGAGCATGCAAATGTCCGTCATGGCCATTTTAAAAAGGGCATCGCATGTCCTCTTGTGGCTTGGGGCTGCCTTGGATGCTCTGGAGTGGATAGGGGCTAGGTGGGGTGTTGTTTAATGAAATGAGAGAGAGAGGAGGTGTTGCCATGGGTGAACAAAGAGAGAAAGAGGTGGCTTCACTCCCAAATGATTGAGTTGTAAACTTGCCATTGTTACTGGAGGTAGGAGGGGACTAGGAGGGGCTGTGGTAAAATTTTGAGCCCATGGAGATTAGGGGAAGAGGTCAAAGTGATGCTTTTGGAAAATTGGCAGAAGGTGTTTGATGTTGGTTTCGACAAGTAGATGAATTCCTATTGGCATGAGACTTGCAAGGTCAAATGGTATGAAGAAATAAGGTGCTCCACCAAGTTTGAGTTCATTTGGGTAAAGTTGCCAATGCAACTTTTGTAAACCCTAGAAATCAACAGAAATGGATTTGCTTAGATCTAGCTAAGCTAATATCTTCTCCTTGATGCACCACTTGGTGTAGTGTCATCATTTAGGGTTTAGAGCATGTCGACAAAGTTTGACAGCAAAAGAAGAAAGTTGACAATGTAAAGTTGTTCAAACTTGGATCTGGACTTAGAGGGTTTTGGGGCACTTTTGTGAAACAATACTATTTGGATTGGAATGAAAATTTGCAAGATCATCACATTAGGCATGTGTGACTTTCTAGAATTTTCTTGGAATTTTTAGAGAATATTCCCTTTGTAAATATTTCAAAAGCTTGAAATATCCAGAAGTGGTTTTTGAGGGATTTAACCAATATTTTGAACATGACCATGTGTTGAAACTCTTATATATGGACAATATATGTCCACTGAGTTTCCCTAAATTTTCTAAAATATTTTTAAAACATTAAAATAATTTTAACCTATTAAAGACCATTTCTGGCCTATAGAAAAAGCCTTTAAATAAAATAAGACAATAATTTTTAAAATTGTATTTTGGTGGTTTATGGGAGTCCTATACTTAATAGGAGTCAAACATACTCTTTGAATGAATTTTCATACACCAAGTCAAGTACGTGTAATGCAAACCTTAATTCAGGGGTTTTTTGGAAAACTAAATTTAGAAAATACTTTTTAGCCAAATTATTTTTGTAAGAAAATTCTATATTGTGCTATACACATGGCCTGATCATTGGGAAAAGTTTGGATCGAGGAGATGAAATATAGAAGGTGGAGCTATAATATGGCTTTCATGAGCACTTGAAACCACAGACAAAAATCAAGTCAAATAAAAAACCAAATAATGAAAAAGTTTTTGTTGGACCACATTTTTCATGATTTATTAATGCAAGTGACATGCTACAATACACTGGGTGTGACATCATCCTTCGTCCACAGGGGACACAACGAGAGCGCTGCCCCGCGCTGGTAGTGCCTCCTTTGGTACCCGCCTCACCCAATGCCATCGTGGCGCCAGTGGCTTCCGCAGCCGCATGAGAGGGGGCCTTCGAAGTGTACGGATGTGCGGTTGCTCCGGACTTCTTCTTAGGTGCCATGCACGAGGATGATGATGATGACGATCAACGATGGAGCTCGACGCGCTATCTACGGCTTCAGGTTCGCACAGTTGATCCCCCCTACCCAGCGCACCAAAGACGTCGTGGGTGGACATGATCACCTACGGTGCCGTGAGCCCCTTTTGGTTTGGTAAGGGGAAGATCACGTCGCACAAATAGCGAAATCCATAGAACAACATGACGGTGATGACACCGGTGATTTTACCCAGGTTTGGCGGTTGGATAGCCTAAAACCCTACTCCTGCTTTGGTGGATTGAGTGAAAGAACACAACGGACACGTAGTGCTCAAGCCTGGCAAGGGTGCTTCGGGGGAGAAGCTACGCGCGTACAAGTGTGTGAGGGTCCGAATCATTCGCTAGGTCGCCTTGGACCTCCTTTTATAGCTCAAGGGATAACCACAATGGCAAAACAATCTTTATCTACTGATTAGATAGCTAACAGTGCTATCATACCTAACTCTGGCAGTTAGGACAAAGTGCATTAAATGCACTGCTAGGTGTCATGCGGAGGGCAAAGCCCAACAGGCCTGCCGAGCCGCTTAACTATCTCTTGCTTATCATCTTGACGCGCCTCTAGACAGGTGTCATTTGGATAAATCATGTCTTCCAACTGGCCGCCACTTGCTTAGTAGAGGCCGCTTAATCACTTTGGGTATCTACACCACACTGATAAATGACTTGCGTTGATGTGCGGTGGAGTGGTGGAGCGGTGGTGTCTTGACGAGGATCCCGCCCCGGACGGACCCGAGAAGCTTGCTGGGGAAATCTTGGACTTGCCCTTGGGACAGTCTCGACTGAGCCAGGCTCTCCTACCCGGCAAGGGAGGCCCTCCCAAAGGTGATATTCTTCTGTCTGGATTGTCTTGGTCTTCTTGATCCTCTCTTTGATCTCAGTAAGAGCCGCTTTCTTGGCTTGGCCTTGCTTTAGGTGTTGATGTAATACGAACAATGCCAATACGCCTATGTGTAAGTCCGAGCAACAAATGTAAATGTTTGTTGCATGGACATATATCATGCATTGTTGCACCTTCACTGGTACGCATCAGTGCTATACAAACGGTTTTAACCCCTTTTCGCGACGACATTTGGAACTGTCGCCAAGTGAGTGTGGGCGATAGGGGGGCCCTTCCCACATGACCCAGAAACTGTTGGGGATATGCCCTCCTGGCACACACGCTCGACAAAATGAGGTCATGTGCGACTGGCGAGCGAGCAAATACGGTTATATGTACAGTAGTGCTATAAGACAATTATACATGCGAAATCATTTCCGGTTGTAAGTACATCCCACACAGTCAGCCCCCGCTAAACGTTTCCATTTGTATGTACATTCCACATAGTCCGTCCAAGGAATACGTTTCCGTTAGTATGTATAACCCACACAGTTAATCCAAGAAGTACCAAACGTTTGCGATGCGCACAACATCATAAACAGTCAATAATTTCGAAGCGTGTGTGGTAAGGTGACTATCGCAAACATTTAATAAGAAAGAACTGTGTGCGATGCTGTTGTTAATCGCACACGTTTTTTCTTGGCTGATCATGTGTGCAGTGGAGATTGATCGCACACGTTTTTTCCTGGATGATCGTGTGTGCGGTGGAGATTGATCGCACACGTAGTGGACCCTAGAAACATGTCTGATCTCCACGTCTATCGCAGACATTTTGCTTTTGCAAAGGTATGAAGTGTAATCCCTAATTAATCCCTACTTAATCCCTACTTAAAAAATCACCTTTTTGAATTTGAAAGCAGGCAATCACTTATTTCATATCCAACCAGGTTTATTACAAATATAGGTTCAACCACGAATGCATAATTTGTGCACAAGTACATATACTGAAGAACTACAGAAGCACCAAGTAAAGAATTATGGACCACAATTGTACTAAAGATTGTAAAGAGAGAGGCGAAAGACATTCTGGTTGCTGGAGAAGCTGAAGCGGAACGCTCATATTGTGCTCTCCAAGAAGAGAATAAGAAGTTAAAGGCCCAAATTGAGAAAGGGCTTGTCTCATGCATTCAAGGGAGAAAACATCAATGACCTCTTGAGTAACCAAAAGGGGTTTGTTACCAAAGAGGGAATTGGGTTTGGCCCCGCATCCAAGAACGGTAAGAACAAGAAGAAGATCGGTCCAACTCCTCCTCCTCCTCCTCCCCAAAAGGTAGTGTTTCTGCAAGAAGGGTACAAGGAGAAGGAGAAGGAAAAGGGGTTGTTGGGAATGGCAAGTTCACTAGGGACAAGGCCATTCACAAGGATTTTTCCGGCAAGAATAATCCATATTATGTCCTCATGAGAGGAAATGATGTTTATACATTCGCAAAATTTGTTGGCCCTAACTATGATGATTATGCTTGGACTATTTGGGTTCCTAAGATCCTTGTTGCTAACTCTGTAGGACCCAATTGCAAAATGGTTACCTAAAACCAAATCTTTATTCTTCTAGGACTATATCTTCGGTGGAAAACAATGGGTGATCGATAGTGGATGCACCAATCATATGGCTGGAGAAAGGGAGATGCTTGTGGAGTTCGTTGATTCACTCAAGGCCTCTTCCAACATCTCCATTGGTGAAAATAGCAAGGGCAAGGTATTGGGTTTGGTCAAGGTGGTAATCTCTAATAATTCATCACTTTCAAATGTCATGCTTGTTCAATCCCTTCACTACAATTTACTTTCAACAATTCAATTGGCACGTGCCGGTTATGATTCTCATTCCGATGAATTCCATGTGACCATGTTAAAGAGATGCAATCTCAAAGTGGTCTTTGTTGGGCATGTTTAAGACAACCTTTACATGGTTGATTTCTCAAAAGAGAAAACTCATCTTGCAACATGCCTAATGGCCAAGGCGGACGTGGGGTGTCTATGGCACCGACGGCTAGCCCACGTTGGCATGAGAAATTTACAAGCTCTCTTAAAGGTTGAGCACATCCTTGGACTAACCAATGTGTCTTTTGCCAAAGATCGTCCTTGTAGTTCTTTTATTGCCGGAAAACTACATGAAAAAGCTCATAAAGTGAAGACTATCATCACTACCTTGAGGCCTCTTGAGCTTATACACTTGGATCTCTTTGGGCCTCCAACTTATGATAGTTTGGGATGGACGAGGTATTGCCTTGTCATTGTCGATTACTACAGAAGATACACTTGGGTGTTCTTTCTCAAGACCAAAGATGAAACTCAAGAAACCTTCATAAACTTTGCCAAAGAAGCTCAACATCAACATAATTGTGAGATCAAGGCAATTGAAGTCAAAATGGCACCGAGTTCAATAATTACACGATTGATGAGTTCTTGAGTGAAGAGGGGATAAAGCATCAATATGTTGCACCATATACTCCCCAACTAAATGGTGTTACAGAGAGGAAGAACCAGACTCTCATTGAGATGGCTAGGATGATGCTTGAAGAGTATAAGTCTCCATACAAGCTTTGGGACGAAGCCATCTACACTGCGTGTCATGCTTCAAACTGGCTTTATCTTCGCAAGCTCAAGAACAAGACCCCATATGAACTCCTAATCAGGAGAAAGCCTAACGTCAAATACTTTTGGGTATTCAGTTGTAAGTGTTTCATTCTAAACAAAAAAAATCCCGTTATCTAAGTTTGAGCCTAAAACTTATGAGGGCACATTTGTTGGATATGCATCAAACTCTCATGCTTACCGAGTTCTCAATAAATCCACTAGATGCATTAAGGAAACGGTGAATGTGGAGTTTGATGAAGATAACGGTTCCCGTGTGGAGCAAATTGTTCCTAGTGTTATAGGTGATGAGGCTCCTTCGCAAGATATAAGGACTATGTGGATAGGCCACATTCTTCCACAAGAAACACCCCAAGTCCAAGTAGAAGAAGAAGGAGTAAGATCCCCTCATGTGGAGTGTCCACAAGCGAAGTCATCACCGTCACCACTTGTACAAGATGCTATGGGAGATCATGAACCTATCCAGGAACAATATCAATTCCCTCATGTTCCTGAGCAAGATCAAGGGCAAGCTCATTCAAATGGTGAAGAACCAATTATTGAGGCTCAAGATCAAGCTCAATTTCAAGATCAAGATCAAGATCAAGATCAACCCCAACCACAAGTGTCTTCATCATCATCACTTCCAAATGAACAAGAACTTGTGGTTGTGCAGATAAGGGTGTCTCCAAGGCTAAAACAATCTCAAGGACAAGCTTCTTCATCAAGTTCAAAACCAAGTGAAGAAGATCTTGCACTCAAAGAGCAAAAAGTGGCCGCCAACTTAAAGCATCTTCAACATCTCACCGAGAACATCCATGGAAGCATAAAAAAGGGGTAACTACTCATATATGTTTGGCAAACTTTTGTGAACATCACTCTTTGTATCTTTTGTTGAGCCCCTTAGGGTTGAAGATGCACTTGACGACCCAGATTAGGTAGATGCCATGCATGAAGAACTCAACAACTTCACCTGCAACAAAGTATGGACTCTTGTGGAGAGGCCCAAATAGCATCATAATTTCATTGGAACAAAGTGGATCTTCCAGAACAAACAAGATGAACATGTTCAAGTTACAAGAAACAAGGCAAGGTTAGTGGCACAAGGTTTCACCCAAGTTGAAGGTTTGGACTTTGGTGAAACGTTTGTCCCTGTTGCACGTCTTTAATCCATTCGCATCTTGCTTGCTTATGACCGTCATCATGATTTTAAATTGTATCAAGTGGACTGCACAAAAAAAATTGTATCAAATGAATGTGAAGAGTGCATTTCTTAATTGTCCTCTTAAGGAGTTGGTGTATGTCAAGCAACCTCTTGGTTTCGAAGACCCCGATCACCCCTCTCACGTTTATGAACTCCATAAGGTTCTCTATGGACTTAAACAAGCACCTTGTGCTTGGTATGATCACCTTACAGTGTTCCTAAGCGAGAAGGGGTTCCAGATTTGGGTAATAGATTCCACTCTCTTCACAAAGGGGGTAAAAGGGGAAATTTTTGTGTGCCAAATATATGTTAATGATATTATCTTTGGTTCGACTAACCATGCTATTAATGTTGAGTTTGAGAATCTTGTGACCAAGGAATTTGCTATGAGCATGATGGGAGAGTTGAAGTTCTTACTTGGTTTTCAAGTGAAGAAATTGAGAGGAGGAACCTTCATCAACCAATCTCTTTATATTCAAGACATGCTCAATTGGTTCAAAATGCAAGATGTCAAGACCATGAAGACACCTATGCCCACAAATGGCCAACTTCATCTTGATCCCAATGGTAAAGAAGTGGGTCAAAAGGTATATTGCTCCATGATAGGTTTCTTGCTTTACCTTTGTGCATCTTGATCGGATATTATGTTGAGTGTGTGTATGTGTGCAAGATTTCAATCCGCTCCAAGGAGAGCCACTATTCGGCGGTGAAAATTATCCTCCGATATTTGGTTCATACCCCAAACTTGGGCCTTTGGTATCCCAAAGGATCAACTTTCAAGTTAGTGGGATACTCATATTTGGATTGGGACAGGGACAAGGTTGACCGCAAATCCACTTCCAGTTCATGTCAATTCCTACGGAGATCTTTGGTAAGTTGGTCTTCAAAGAAGCAAAATTGTATATCTGTCTCAAACGCTAAAGTCGAATACATTGCCGCTGGAAGTTTTTGTGCTAAGTTATTATGGATGAGGCAAACTTTGATGGATTATGGTGTCAAATGTGAGCAAGTGCCTCTTTCGTGCGACAATGAAAGTGCAATCAAGATCGCACAGAATCGAGTGCAACTTAGCAAGACCAAGCATATTGAGATTCGTCATCATTTCATTTGGGATCATGTGGCCAAGGGAGACATTGATTTATTCCATGTCAACACTGAGAAGCAACTTGTCGATATTTTCACCGAGCCACTTGATGAAGCAAGATTCCGCAAGTTAAGGCATGAGCTAAATATCATGGTTATAAGTAACTTGAGTTGAGATTCTTGCTCATGCACACATGCTGATAGAATATCTAGTTTATATGTAGGCACATGTATAGGGGGAGCTAGCTCAACTCATGAGGTACCTCATCCTATAAGTGCATAAATTGAATAAAATTGTTCACATTAGCCACTTTTAGGTGGCACTTGTGCTTCAAAGATGAGTGTTGGCGTTGGTCCCAAGGTTCATATCTTCGTGGTGCCATACCAAACATACCCAAACATGGTTGCTTCGGCCACCGCCCTACTTTGGAGGTTAAAATCCGTTTCCTTGTGTGCATTGCTTTTGTCTCTCACGTGTTTTTGGTTCTCTTGTGATTCATTTTGTTGATTTTGTCATCTAGTGCAAGTGCTCCACATATACCCTTCTAGTAGTGTTGGATTTCATGTGCGACATATTTGAAAACTTAGACTAAAATGCTCCTTAAAGGCTTGGTATGAATTTCCATTCGGCCATGCCTTCAAGGGATATCATTGGTCAAAAGTTCCCGAGTACCCTGTGTCAACCGGCTTGTACCGTGTGCATGGGGCCCCAGTGTCCACGGGCTCTGTACCGTGTGCGCGGGACCCCCGTGCGCATGGGGATCCCTTAGCCCATGTGCATGGTGTCTGTGGTTCCTGGCCCTGAAGAGGTGGGCCATCGGGGGGTGGGTTCATTCCCACCCATCGCCCCTCCACACCCTAGGGAACTCCAGTGCCGCCGCTGTCGCCTCCCCTCGCCGGTGCTCCTTTGGGTGACTTTGGGGATCGTTGCTCCATGGAGATCCTTCGAGATGGGGTCATTCTCCGGTATTTCCCATCCCCTCTCTATCTTTTCACTCCATGGATACAATTTTAGTTTCTAGGGCTTCCTCTTTGATCACTAGTCTAGGGAGGTTGTTCTCCATTTGTAGAATAGATCTTAGTGCAGATCTTTGGTGGTTCCTCTGCTGCACTCACTCCCAGATTTTGATCTGGAAGTGGCTGTCGTTGGGGAACCCCCGTGTCCACGGCGTGTTTGACGCCCATGCACACGGGGCCCCGTGCCCACGGTGGTGTACCATGCGCACGGGACCCCCATGCCCACGAGGGTCTAACCCCCATGTGCATGGGGTACACAGAAGGGTTCTACCTGATTCTGTTCTGCTCCTTTTCCTCGCCATTCATCTCAAGCACTTGTACTCATTTTTGTCTCTTGCATGGTGTTTTGTTCGGTGTTTGTGTGTTTTAGACTCCACTGACCAGGGGGGCGAGCTCCGTTGCAAGCATGCAAAGGCCGGTTCCAGGGATTTGTTGTTGCTCGGCATCAGACGTTTGAAGGTTTTGGTCAAGGGTCATGGTCAGGGTAGGGCCGTGCTCACTGTGCAGCCTCCAAGCAGCTTGTTGTTGAGGCCTCTGATGATTCAGAGGAGGAGTATGACTCCCAGTAAGATGCTCACTATGTCAACCCCACAGATGGATAGATAGGAGTTGGAGATGACTTTGTTGATGGTGATGATGAAGATGAAGCAGAGATGTCTAGTCCAGAGCAAGCCATTCCCGGTGGGCGTGATCTCGGGGGGCTTCCCCTTGCCGAATGGTCCAAGAGATTTGGGCTGAGAGGCAGAACCATCCCTATGTTGTTGCCACTGGTTTGGGGGTGGATCCCCGGTTCAAGAATGAGTTTCAACAGAGAGTGTACCATGAGCTGCTCATGACGAAGGGCAAGAAGTTTGATCCTCACAAGCAAGTTAATGTTGAGTGTCTCCGGGACAATGATCACCTTTATCTTGGCGTGTATTCTGCTCTTGGGAGGTTGGGACTTATTCCGTTTCTCACCTTCAACCATCTGTACAATGAGGACCTTGTTAGTTCTTTGCCACTGTGCTCTTCTCCAATGACTCTGCTCGCACCCTCACGTGGATGTCTGGGACACATCGGTTTCCTGCTTCTATGGCGAAGTTTTCTGAGATCATTCCTTAGCCGTTCATCAATGAAGAAGAAACAAAAGATGAGTTCGGCCGTGTTCGTGAGTCTGGACAGCACCACAAGGACGAGATTGCGTTTTCCTACAAACAAGAAAAGTCTTTTGTCACCGGTTCCATCAAAGACCTTGTGCCTATCTAGGATACTATGCGCCATATCCTGAGGTACACACTCACACCTAAGGCCAGTGATTCTCATAATGTGTAGAGTTCCATGTTGGATGTATTTGTGTACCTGCATCAGAAGAATAGAGTGGATGTTCTGGACTTCATGTTCTATGAGCTTTGTCATTGTGTGCAAGAGAAAAAGTCCTTGATCTATGCTCCATTAATCTAGTCATTTATTGAGTCCGTCTGCCCAGCTAAGTACATCTGTGAGTACAAGACATCAGTTCCCAAGCGCAACTCCAACTGGACCCCTGCTACTCCTACTCCATATGTGCCTCCCAAGAAGGGATGCAATCCTAGGCCTGAAGATCGAGCCACATACAATCCTCGCATGTCCTCCACTGCCCGGATCCCTCGTGGTAAGGGCAAGAATGTCGATTCTAAGGCTAGTTTCACCAGAGGGGAGAAGAAGTCTTTGTTCAAGACCATGAGCAACATGTTGAAGATGTGCCAGTCCATTCAGCGCTGTTAGGTCAAGGAGATCAACAAGGACAAGCTCGTGAGGCGTAAGTAGAAGGCAGTGTGTATTGCAGCTGGTGAGGACATTGCCCCAGTGTCTGAGGACAATGACAGTGAGGCCACAACTTGTTCCTTTCCGATGGCAGGGTGGAGCTTTGATAATGATGATGATGCTTCGAGCACGCCTCCTCTTGTCTAGTGGGTCTTTGTGTTGCCTTTTCTATTTTTGCTGTCTTTATGACAAAGGGGGAGAAGTTGTGTGTTTTTATTGTGTCTATGTTTTTATTTAGAGTGTGTTGAGATCTCAAGCCTCATGGTTATTTCGCTTTCTTGATGTTTTTAGTTGGCTTGAGATAGTCTTACACTAGTGCAGAATCAGGCTTTAGTGCCGGTTCTTACGAGGTGGGGACTAAAGGCCCCCCCTTTAGTCTAGGTTCAGCACGGCCCAGGACCAAAGGCCCACCACATGGCACGAGCCGGCGCCAGGGTCTGGGGGACCTTCAGTCCCGGTTAGTAACACCAACTGGGACGAAGGATTATGGGTTTATGAATTATGTTTTATTTTTCCTTTTACTTTTGTCTTTTAGATGTATTCTCACATATTCAAATTGGTCACTTAGATACATCCACTTTAATCTAATATGTGGTTCTTCCACCCTAAGGATATACAACTCATACCATCATCATAATGATATATATATAACAATCATCATCTTTGTCATATATACAACTCATCTTGATCATAGTGATATAACAATCTCACCATTATGATCATCATAAGTTAACCACTACTAGGTAAGGTGCTAGTGATATAACAATCTCACCATTATGATCATCATAAGTTAGCAACTACACTAGGTAAGGTAGCAGGACCTACTACTCTCTCTCGGCTAGCATAGCATAAAATAGAAAAATCCCTCCTCCGTTATGTAGCATAGAGATCCAACTTTCTCCATTTTGTGGACTTTGCTCAGCCACTATTTTTCTCCAAGCCTTGTTTGTGAGGCCTCCATCTGTTTCAGAGGACGAGTATGCATATTTGAGACCCTCCGACCATGTTCGTACGCAAACAACTGTCATCTCACCTTCAACAAACATAAATGGAGGCACAACCACATTCCGGAGCATCTGTTGAAGAGCATAATAGTAACATATATAGTTAGCAATGAAGTTTACTTCAGAAGAATGTATCAAAAAGATGGACTAACTTATGACACAATAGTAAAAATATTACCATGATACTAGCACAAATGTTAGCATCGCACAACTCGTGGACTAGTGGCACATATTTATCATATTTTTTCCCAACTCCATAGATGATCTTAAATTGCGGAACATCCTTAACAAAGGAGACAAGATAACTCTTCTGCTCCCAAGTTAGCTCTGCACCATCACTGTAGTAGGTGTTGTCTATTATCTTTCATATCTCTTGGGAAGAGAGAAAATAAGTTGTCAATTATAAAAACAAGTTCAGAAGGTATGAATAACAAATTATTTTTAGATAAGGAATACAGATCATTTAACAAATGTGTTTAACAAACTCACATGGAGGCAGAATTGGAATCATGCTAGGATCCAGCCGAATGATTTCATCTTCCGGATTGCCAAGATCGAATGTTATTTTGATATCCTCCTCGAATTCATAGGCCTTGCATAATCCTTTACAATTTTAACATCCAAAATGAGTGTGGTCTACTTCATTTATGATCTTAACCTCAAAATCTAAACCATGTTTCATTTTAAGGTGAGCTATCTTCATGTCCACCTTGGACATCTGTTCGAAAGATAGCTTGTCAAGGACATATGATCTTGCATCGCAAGGTATGCACTAGTCAAATTATAAAAAATGGAAATTACACGTTAAATAAAAAAAATCTTATGCCATGCTTAATTCAGAAGAGACACGTGCCACTGAAGTTACATACCGTAAAAACTTCGAAGCCCTCCTTAAGCGTGAGGGAGAAGCATGTACCATTATCTACCTGCGGTCTATCGCACATACCCCCGTCGTCGGTGCAGTCATCACACTCGGGGATCTTATCGTTGTCAGACATTTCCTATATCTGTTCATAATTCAAACATTAAAAATTACGGCATGACCTTTGCTAAAATAGGACATATCGAGAGCCTAAATTTTGTCGGAATGGAAATGGATCAACATCCTCCTAAAAGGTATAACATTCTTTGATGACAAAGTGATAGTAATGACATTCAAATTTATATTGTAAACCTATATTCAAAAAACCTATACTATTACTAGTTTACTATTCTATTCAAAAGACCATTCTATCTATGACATAAAAAACCTAGGGGCTTATAATTTCGCATCCCAATGTATTCACCTCATGGGTGATGTCAACAATAATAACTCATGCTACCCATATCCAACTGGATATATGTGACTAGATCTTTCCTCACAACATGATGCTTGCCAAAAGAGAAAAATAAAAAGGAATAGAGAGAAAAACTTTGACTCTTTGCATAAAAGTAAATACTGAAAAGTAAAAGATGGGCCCTTCGCAGAGGGAAGCAGAGGTTGTCATGCGCTTATTTGTTTGTATGTTCAACCCCTTAGTGCAAAAGAATGTCACGTTATATTGCCCCTTATGATAGCAACCTTTATTATGCAGTCTGTTGCTTTTATTCTTTGCCATCACAAATTCGTACAATGCTCAATTTTCTCTTACACTAAATGATCTAACACTTTTAGAAGCAATTTTTATTGCCTTATTGCACCGATGACAACTTACTTGACAGATCATGCTCAGTCCTTGGGTAGGTATGGTGGACTCTTGAAAATAAGATTTGGGTTTAAGGGTTTTTTTGGATGCACAAGTAGTCTCTACTTGTTGCAGATTTTTGGCTAGCAAAGATAGGGGACAAGCACCACATGTTGCACGATCTATGACAATGTAACTGCTATGTGAATATGAATAAACATAAATCATTCGTTGTCTTCCTTGTCCAATGTCAAGACATTTGGCATATAATATTTTGATGGGGGCTCACAATCATAAACGATTTCCAAGATGGTGTATTTGCATGTGAAAGTTCTCTTCCTTATACTAATCATTCATGAATTGCTTGTTTGGACAATATTGTGATTGTCAAGCTTCAAAATATTTCACTTTCTAGACCCAATGTGAAGCTACCACTAGGCATGATATGAGCATACAATTTCAACTTCATGACATTCAATTCGTTCAACAATTTACTCATGGGATATACGTGAAGCACAAGAGTAAATGCCAAGCTATTCCAAAAAGATATAAGTGAAGGTCAAACAAGTAGTTATGTACATGGGTAGATATTTGAGGTCTCTCTTTTATTTAAACTTTCAGATCTAAGTATCTTATTAAAACAGAGAGAGAAAAAAAAACAAAATGACATTCCAAGAATAGCACAACTCATGTGAAGAAGTAAAAACTTAGGCTCAACCGATACTAACCAATAATTGTTGAAGGAGAAAGGTGGGATGCTACCGGGGCATCCCCAAGCTTAGATGCTTGAGACTTCTTGGAAGCCTTGGGCATCCCCAAGCTTGAGGTTTTGTGTCCCCTTAATTCATCTTATATCACAGTTTCCCAAAATCTCAAAAAACTTCACCCACACAAAACTCAACAAGAACTCGTGAGATAAGTTCGTACAAATCAACACAAAACCTTATAATTCTCTACTATATAAAATCACTAAAATTATTATTCAACATTGCATACTAAATGCCTCAGCATATTTAATAGTCCTACCCTCAAATAGAATCATTAAACAAGCAAATATATGCAAACAATGCAAACATAACAGCAATCTGCCAAAACAGTACAGTCTGTAAAGAATGCAATATCATCACACTTCCCGAACTCCAATTTTTTGAAAAAATTGCCAAACTTTAGAAAATTTATCAGATCTTCTTTTTCAAAAAGTTTCAGCATTTTATCACATTCTTACTTTTCTAGGGATTTTTTGCAACAGCGATAAACTTTCTGTTTTGAAATAGCAACATGTATACTAGCAAAATAAGCATGGCAAAGGCTATAATTGCCACTTTTATTGAAATAAAAAATGCAAAAAATTATTCTAAATATCATAAAGAAAATCCTAACAAAATAAATTGACGCTCCAAGCAAAACACATATCATGCGACGAATGAAAACATAGCTCCAAGAGAGGTTACCAATAATGTTGGAGACGAAAGAGGGGATGCCTTCCGGGGCATCCCCAAGCTTAGTTGCTTGGATCTTCCTTTAATATTACCTGGGGGTGCCTTGGGAATCCCCAAGCTTAGTATCTTTTCACTCATTATTCTCCTCGTATCGACATCTCATCCAAAACTTGAAAACTTCAATCACACAAAACTTAACTGAACTTCATGAGATAGGTTAGTATGATAAAGAGCAAACCATTTCACTTTGGTACTGTCAAAGACAAGATTCATAAATTTTTACACACAATTCCTACTGTAGCATATAATTTCCACAATTTATATTGAGCAATATAAGCCATAGAAACAAGGAAACAAGCAAACTATGCATTGAAAATAGAATCTGTCAAAAACAGAACAGTCTTTAGTAATCTGTACTCAAACCATACTTCTGCTACTCTGAAAACTATGAAACAAATAGGACCACGTGAACAATTTGTATATTACTCTTCTGCAAAAATAATCAACTCAAAGGCACTCTTCTGTTAAAAATAAGAGTTATTTTCGTGAGCGCAAAAGTTTCTGCTTTTCAGCAAGATGAAATCAACCATCACCCAACATGATCCCAAAGGCTTTACTTGGCACTTTATTGAAACAAAAACAATAAAACATGATTACTACAGTAGAATAATCATGTGAACACACAAAAATAGTAGATAAAAGTGTTGGGTTGTCTCCCAACAAGCGCTTTTCTTTAATGCCTTTTAGCTAGGCATGATGATTTCAATGATGCTCGAAAAAAAGATAAGAATTGAAACATGAAAAAGAGCATCATGAATCACATGGAAAGCACATTTAAGACTAACCAACTTCCTATGAATAGGGATTTTGTGAGCAAATAATTCATGGGAACAAGAATCAACTAGCATAGGAATGCAAAACATGCATAACTTCAAGACTTTCAACACATAGAAAGGAAACTTGATATTATTGAGATATGTAAAACCATATGTTCCTCACTCATAATAATTTTCAGTAGCATCATGAAGAAATTCAAAAATATAACCATCACATAAAGCATTCTTTTCATGACACATAAGCATAGCAATTTTGTTACTCTCCACATAAGCAAATTTGTACTCAAGAATAGTGGTGGGAGCAAACTCAACAAAATAATTATCATGAGATTGAAAATTAAAATCATGACGACAAGTTTCATGGGTATAATTATTCAATATAGCATACATATCATCACCATAATCATCATAGATAGTGACCTTGTTCTCATAGTCTATTGAAGCCTCATCCAAAATGGTGGATTCATCATTAAATAAAGTCATGACCTCTCCAAATCCACTTTCATCAATATTGTGAAAAGATTCAACACCCTCCAAAATAGTGGGATCATTACCTAGAGTTGACACTCTTACAAACCCATATTCATCATTGTAATCATCATAAATAGGAGGCATGCTACCATTATAACAAATTCTCAAATCAAAACTTGGGGGAATAAAAATATCGTCTTCATCAAACATAGCATCCCCAAGCTTATGGCTTTGCATATCAATAGAATATTGGATATTCAAAGAATTTGTACTAGCAACATTGCAATCATACTCATCATTCAAAGATGCTTTGTATAACATTTTATAGAGTTCTTCTATCAATTGAGCACAATTTTCCTTCCCATCATTTTCACGGAAGACATTATAAAGATGAATAATATGATGCAACCTCAATTCCATTTTTTGTAGTTTTCTTTTATAAACCAAACTAGTGATAAAACAAGAAACTAAAAGATTCGATTGCAAGATCTAAAGATGTACCTTCAAGCACACACCTCCTCAGCAACGACGCCAGGAAAGAGCTTTGTTGACGAGATGTGAGTGCCGCTTACCTAGCCTCCCTGGCAATGGCGCCAGAAAAGAGCTTGATGTCTACTACGTAACTTTATTCTTGTAGACTCGTGCTGGGCCTCCAGGCACATAGTTTTGTAGGACAGTGGCAATTTTCACTTAAGTGGATGACCTAAGGTTTATCAATCCGTGGGAGGTGTAGGATGAAGATAGTCTCTCTCAAGCAACCCTGCAATCAAATACAAGAAATCTCTTGTGTCCCCAACACACCCAATACAATGGAAAATTGTATAGGTGCACTAGTTCGGTAAAGAGATGGTGATAAAAGTGTAGTATGGATAGTAGATATGAGTTTTGTAGTGCAAACGATAGAAAACAGCAAGGTAGTAAATAGTAAAATGGAGCACAAACAATGATGAAAAATGAGGCCTAGGGTGCATACTTTCACTAGTGCAATCTCTCAACAATGCTAACATAGTTGGATCATATGATTATCCCTCAAAGTGCAACGAAGAATCACTCCAAAGTTCTTATCTAGCGGAGAACATACGAAGAAATTGTTTGTAGGGTACGAAACCACCTCAAAGCAATTCTTTCCGATCAATCTATCCTAGAGTCCGTACTAAAATAATAGCAAGCTATTCTTTCCGATCGATCTAATCAAGAGTTCGTACTAAAATAACACCATATGATACATATCAACCAACTCTAATGTCACCAAGATATCCCAATGTCACCGCGAGTACCCGTGAGTTAATTATATGATATGCGTCAAACAATTTCAGATTCATAATACTCAATCCAACACAAAGAACCTCAAAGAGTGCCCCAAGATTTCTACCGGAGAAACAAAGACAAGAACATGCATCAACCCCTATGAATAGATTACCCCAATGTCACCTCGGGAATCCGCGAGTTGAGTGCCAAAACATATATCAAGTGGATCAATACGATGCCCCATTGTCACCATGGGTATTCATAGCAAGACATACATCATGTGTTCTCAAATCCATAAAAGTATTCAATCAGATAAAATGAAATCTCAAAGGGAAAACTCAATTCATCACAATATAGAGAGGGGAAAAACAACATATGATCCGACTATATTAACAAAGCCCGCGATACCTCAAGATCCTGACATCTCAAGAACACGAGAGAGAGAGAGAGAGAGAGAGAGATTAAACACATAGCTACCGATACAAACCCTCAGCCCCGAGGGTGGACTACTCCCTCCTCATCGTGGTGGCCGCCGGGATGATGAAGATGGCCACCGGTGATGATTTTCTCCTCCGGCGGAGTGCCAGAACGGGGTGTAGATTGGTTTTTCATAGCTATAGAGGCTTGTGGTGGCGGAACTTCTCATCTAGGGTTATTTCTGATGGTTTCTCTATTTGTAGGAATTTTGAGCGTCGGTCTCACGTCCAGATGGGCCTCAAGGTGAGCACGATACACCGGGGCACGGGCAAGGGACCAGGCGGGCCCCAGTGGGTTGTGCCCTCCTCGTGGATCTTCTGGCCCTCCCACAAAGCTTCGAGGGTCTCTTTTGTTCCAAAAAAATCGTTAAAAAGTTTCAACTCATTTGGAGAACTTCCATTTCTGCACAAAAAACAACAGCACGGTAGTTCTGCTGAAAACAACGTCAGTCCGGGTTAGTTCCATGCAAATCCTACCAAAACCATATAAAATTATTGTAAACATGGCATGAATACTTCATAAATTATAGATACGTTGGAGATGTATTAGCATGCTAGGTTCCGGAAGGGTCTCAACCCTAAGTTGCGTTGTGATCTCCACCTGCATCATTGTGATATATTCGAGGCTCTTGTGAACAAGGCCATTAATGCAGAGACAACTCAACTCACTTATGAGGAGTCTTGTAAGTATACCCATGATTTGGGATCTTCCTCTAGATCTAGCTCTCAGTAGCGTAGGATTTGGGTTCCGAACTCAGCTCTTCCACCCGGATATTTACCGAGGCCATCTTATGTGGTGCCTCCCCCAGTTAAGCAGTATGGTCCACCCAGGCCTATTGGTAGACCACTTGTCAATGTAGGTTCACGTCCAACTTCAAGGACTTGCTTCACATGCGGGAAGCCAGGACACTATGTACGTGACTGCTCTCAGGCCAGTTATGCTCCACCCCAGCCCGAGAAGTCTGTTCGCCATGGTAAGATATCAAGCAAGACAACCAGTGCCAAGCAAGCTCCCACTGAATGTGGACGTGTGCATCACGTCTCAGCCAAAAATGCTCATGATGATCCGAATGTTGTTCTTGGTACACTCCTTGTCAATTATCATCCAGCATCGGTTCTGTTTGATACTGGAGCATCTCATTCTTTCATTTCTAAAAGCTATGCTAGCTTGCACAACATGTCATTTTGTGCTATGCCCTCTCCACTAGTCCTTCAAACTCCTGGATCCAAATGGCAAACTTCTAGTGTAAGCCATGGTAATGAAATCCTTGTTGACATACTTGTATTCCTTGCATCACTTATAGCCCTCATGTCTACAGATATTAACATCATCTTGGGTATGGACTGGATGACAACTCATTATGCCGAGATTGATTGTTACACCAGGTCTGTTCAGCTTACACACCCATCTGGCGAGATAGTCACTGTCTCCACTAGAGTTGCAAAGCATCAAATCTATTCTCTTAATGCCAGCCCTCTCCCAGTCCTTGAAGATATCCCAGTAGTCCGTGACTTCTCGGATGTCTTTCCAAAGGAACTGCTAGGCATTCCACCTGACAGAGATGTAGATTTCTTCATAGATCTTATCCCAGGAACTGTCCCAATCTCTAGGAGACCTTACAAGATGGCACCCTTAGAACTTGCTGAGCTTAAAAAACATCTTGATGGGTCCTTGCAAAAGGGTTTCATCCGTCCTAGTTATTCTCCTTGGGATTGCCCCGTCCTCTTCATCAAGAAGAAGGATGGTACAGACCGGATGGTTATAGATTATTGTCCCGTTAATTTGGTCACGATCAAGAACAAATATCCGCTCCCCAGGATCAACGACATGTATGATTAGCTCGCTGGATCCTCAATCTTTTCTAAGATGGATTTGAGGTTAGGCTACCACCAGATTAAGATCAGAAACGGGGACATCCCCAAGACGGCCTTGTCACTTGTTATGTCCAGTACGAGTACACCGTTATGTCCTTTGGTCTAACCAATGCTCCAACTACATTCTCCCGCTTTATGAACTTGATCTTCATGGAGTACTTAGATAAGTTCGTCATGGTTTACAATGATGGTATTCTTATTTACTCGAAGAACGAGGAAGAGCATGCCAAACATCTTAGACTTGTGCTAGAAAAACTCATAGAGCACCGCCTTTATGCCAAGTTCTCGAGGTGTGAATTTTGGTTGCCAGAAGTGACCTACCTAGGCCATGTGAAGGTTGTCAGAATCGCGATTTTGAATCGAATTGGAGCTCTGATGGTAGGATCACAAATCGTAGAATCTTCACTATTAGGATCGTAGAAATGCAAATTCTATGAACTAAAATCGTAGAATCATAGGGGTTAGTTTGGATCGTAAAGTCATAGAATCCTATAACAAAATCACGATTCTGACAACTTAAGGTCATTGTTGTGAATCCCGAGAGAGTTCATGCCGTTCTTGATTGGACTCCACCGAAATCAGTTAAACAAGTTAGGAGTTTCCTTGGTCTAGTCAGTTATTGCCGCCGCTTTGTTGAAAACTTCTCCAAAGTGGCCGAACCTCTCAAGGAACTTCTCAAGAAAGATAAAAAGTTAGAGTGGTACCCACAGTGTGAGCATAGTTTTCAGGAACTGAAAAGACGCCTGACTTCTGCTCCCATACTTGTGCCACTAGATTTCATGAAGGACTTTATTATCTATTGTGATGCCTCACGACAGGGACTAGGTTGCATCTTATGCAGGATCGTCATGTGATTGCATATGCATCTCGACAGTTGCATCCTACACATGATTTAGAGCTTGCAACCGTAGTCTATGCACTTAAGACATGGCGACATTACCTTCTTGATAAACGTTGCGAGATCTACACCGATCACCAGAGTCTCAAGTATAACTTCACCCAACCAGATTTGAACCTTAGTCAAAGACGTTGGTTAGAGTTGATTATGACTTAAGGATTCCTTACACCCCGGGCAAGGCTAATGTCATGGCTGATGCACTAAGTCGGAAGTCCTATTGCAACAATCTCATGTTGCAGCAGGGCCAACCACTTCTCCATGAGGAATTCTGTAAGCTTAACCATCACATTGTTCCTCACGGATTCCTTTCTACCTTGGTGGCGAAACCTGTTGTTGAGGATCAGATCATTACTGACCAAAAGTTTGATAAGGGTGTTATCGGCATCAAGAGAAACATTAAGAAGGGAGCTGGTGGATGTTTATCTATGGATGATCGAGGTGTTGTTTTCTTTAAGAATCACTTGGTGGTTTCCAAGAATCAACATCTGCAACAATTGATCCTTAAGGAGTCTCATGAATCTCCTCTCAAGATTCATCCCGGTAGTACTAAGATGTATCAGGACCTACACCAGAGGTTCTCGTGGACTAGGATGAAGAGAGAAATTTCTTAGTTCACTGCTAACTGTGATGTTTGTCGTCGCGTTAAGGCAGAGCATCAGAGACCTTCTCACACCCTTCAGCCTTTAGCTATTCGTGAGTGGAAATGGGGTAAGGTTGGTATGGATTTTATCACCGGCTTTCCCAGGACAAAGATAGGGAATAATGCTATCTTCATAGTCATTGATCCTCTTTCCAAAGTGGCTCATTTCCTACCTGTTTGAGAGAGTATCACTGCTAGTTAGCTTGCTGACTTATATATTTCCGAAATAGTGTCACTACATGGTGTCCCACTAGAGATCAATTCAGACCGTGGTAGTCTTTTCACTTCTCATTTTTGGGAGAGTTTCCAAACTGCCATGGGAACCCATCTTTCCTTCAATACCACTTTCCACCCTCAATCAAGTGGTCAGGTGGAAAGGGTCAACCAAATACTCGAAGACATGCTTAGAGCTTGCGTTATCTCATTTGGTATGGATTGGGAGAAGTGTCTTCCTTTCGCCGAGTTTGCTTATAACAATAGCTATCAAT
The DNA here is from genome assembly GCF_018294505.1 of Triticum aestivum. Classification (NCBI taxonomy): domain Eukaryota; kingdom Viridiplantae; phylum Streptophyta; class Magnoliopsida; order Poales; family Poaceae; genus Triticum; species Triticum aestivum. The sequence goes on along the minus strand of NC_057804.1, from coordinate 312,678,559 downwards.
CCAGTCTCAAGAAAGCTCCCTTTGAGATTCTATATGGACAAAGATGTTGAACACCCTTTGAATTGGTCAGAAACCGGTGAGAGACAATTCTTTGGACCGGACATGATCCAACAGGCAGAAGGGCAAGCTCGCATCATTTGTGAGAATTTGAAAACAGCCCAGTCTCGTCAAAAGAGCCAATATGGCCACCGTCATAAGGAAATGACTTATGAAGTTGGCGACAAGGATTTCCTTCGGGTTAGTCCTTTGAAGGGTACCCATCATTTCGGTATCAAGGGCAAATTGGCTCCTTGTTACATTGGTCCTTTTCGCATTCTCGCTAAAGAGGAGAGGTTGCCTACCAGTTGGAACTACCCCCACATCTTTCTCGAGTACATGATGTGTTCCATGTCTCTCAACTCAGACGTTGCTTCTCGGATCCCATCCGAGGAGTGGACCACGAAACACGTGACCTCCAAGATAACCTCACATATGAGAGTACCATGTTCGCATTCTTGATCAAGCAAAGCGTGCCACTCGACATCACAACATCAAGTTTCTCAAGGTTCAGTGGTCTCATCATTCCGAGAGAGAAGCTACTTGGGAGCGAGAAGACCGTCTTCGAATGGAGTACTCCACTATTTTTCCACCGACTCCTGAATCTCGGGAAGAGATTCTTTCGAGTGGGGGCAAGTTGTCACATCCCTAGTTCTAGTATGAACTAGACTAGCTAGTCATGTGTGCATCATGTTTAAATTTCAATTTAAATTTGAATTGGGGACATGTGAAAGCCTCACAAATCATTTTTTGAAATGATCAAGATAAAAATTGTTTCAAATCGGTCCAAGAATATGTTCCTGTTTTTCCATGAAAATATTAGCCAGAGGTAAAATTCAAACCAATATTTTTAGGAGCTTACGAATATTTATTTTGGGCATTTGAGTTAATCCAATAAATATTTTCATTGGATTTATATTTGTGATATAGTAAATATATGTCTACTAATTCTGATATTTGATGAGGGGCTTTAGAATAATCCCTTTAGTCCCTGCAAAAATTATCAAAAGCAACAAAATTAGTTTGGTTCAAAAACAAAATTAAAACAAATGTCAGAAATAGAAAAGAATATAGAAAGGAAAATAACCCTTACCTGGGCCACATACCTGGCGGCCCAGCTGTTCTGGCCCAGCAGGTCGGCCCACCCGACTGGACATCGCCAGTCATCCCCTTCCTCGCGCCAGAAGGACAGGGGCATGCGCCCGGCCACCCCGATTCCTCCCGTAGCTCCCTGGAGATGCCACGCAACCCCCTAGGCCCCTGTCACTCTCTCTCGTCCTCATCCCTGCCTCTGTCGCTCTCTCTCCCAAAACCAAACATCGCCGTCGCCGCCCTTCACTGCCCACGCGCTCCCTGCCGTCCCCTCGACTGCCCATCATGCTTGAGAGCTCCGCCATGACGTCTTCTTCGTCCTTGACGAGCCACGCGAGCCGGGAGACCTCACAGCACCACCATCAGCATCGTCTTCAAGCTTCGGCACCGGCGCCCGTCTCCGGTGATTCGCCTGCCATAGCAAGTCCCGACCTCCTTGTCGCCCCAGTTGGAATCGGAGTGAGCCCCTTTCCATTCCGCCTTATTCCCGACGGCCCACACGTCCTCTACCACTAGCGCCGCCATGCTCGAAGCTCGCCGCATGCACGACCATGTCGCCTTTGTTCTTCTACCTAGCGTCTGTCGTGTCCGAGCTCGTAGATGAGCTCCAAGAGGACCCAGGAGGCCGTGAGACACCTCATCTAGCCTCGCCGTGCCCTGCAGCCGTGTACCTGCTTGAGCTGAGCTCTGCCGCTACCGCGAGCTCCTCTCCGGCGAGCTCCACCGTCCCCACCGCATCCCACCTGCTTCCCTGGATGCGGGCAAGCACTGGCTATGCCCCATGATCTCCGTGCGTCTAGCCGCCACTCGTAGCGCAACTCCAGCATGGTGCCGCGGTGGTATTGGTCGTCGCCAACCAAGACTCCAGTGGGCTGATGTGGTCACTTAGTTAGGCACTAATCTCCCCTGGTTACACTGACATGTGGGCCAGGCCCTGACTAATTATTAGTTTAGGTTTAATCATCATGTTAATTAACCCGGTTATGTCGGATTCCGGGCCCACGGACCAAAGAAAGGTTTGAACTCAAGGGCATGTGCGAAGAAACTCAACCTCTCAAGTCGATCGATCCGCTGCTCTCACGACCTATCTCGATGAACAAGAAGAAGAAAGACACGGCAGTTTACCCAGGTCCGGGCCACCTTGCGGTGTAATACCGTACTCCTGCTTTGTGGAGGATTAGCCCCGCGAGGGGCTGAGGATGAACTAGTACAAGTGGAAGAACAACCTTGGGAGGCTTGTTCTTATGATGAGATCTAGGGGATTCGATGAACTGATAACCCGATGCTTTCTACGGTGGTCGCTAGGTTATATTTGTAGTGGCCTTGGTGCTCTTCCTCCAAAACTTAGATGGGAAGGATCCCACAACAGCCAAATTTGAAAGGGGACAAGAAGTACATCTGATCCTGATGAAAGCTGGTCTTCACGTGCAAAGCTTCTCATCGTGATGTCGTGGTGGGCTCGGCGATGACATCCACCCTGCCGTTCTGGCTGTCCTAGTCTTGTTGCACGCAAATGGCAACCTTTGGCTGATTCCTTGGGACTCCACACATGCACTCGTCTCCTTTGCACCAAAGAGGAAATCTGCTGCTCTGCTCCAACTAGTGCGCGCCTGGCCTTGGTCATCATGGCTGATGTCATTTCAGCCTCATGAGGCCGGGTCTTGCATATACAAATCTCCGCCCGTCAGGAGGCCACCTGAGGAGGCCGCTCCTTCAGGAGGTCTTGATGTCGCCCCCCTGAGGCTTGGCCCCTCGTGAGAGTCTTGTCTTGTCGTGGTTGTAGATGGGTCGTACCAGGCTGTCGATGGAGCCATGCTGTGGGCCACAGTTAGGCATTTCTGGGTACCCTAGTTCCCAGAACGCCTACAGAAGCCCCCGGGTCCAAGGCGCGCTCGCACTTGCACTACAAAAAAAATACACTTCCGTGATGATACCTGTTTGTCATAGTAGGTCACTTTTCTGTCATGCATGTACATCCATGACGATTTTATGATAGAATCAAGATAGTCATACTTGTGCTATCATAGAAGTGTTCCATGACATTACCAAAATTATCATCACGGAAGTGTCCACTTCCATGACGATAAATCGCGTCATGGAAATGCTTTCATCAAGGGTGACCGACACGTGGCATCCACCGTAACGGGTCGCTGTTAAGCTATCGGGTCCAATTTTGGGTTCGATAACCCGCTAACAGCCCGGACTAATGGGGATTTTCCACGTGTAAATTTGTCATTGGCCAGAGAAACCACGTGTCGGCTCACCGTTGGGACACATGGCATCCACTCATTGGACCGAAGGCGCCTATGATACGTTGACACATGGCACGACCCAAGAGAGGCCCATTCCTGTAAAGTGGCCAGCCCATTTGACTTGGTCAAAAGGTAGCGGGCCAGCCCACAAAAAGCCTGTTAACGGCATGTTCGCATATAGCCCATTTACAGCCCGCGAAGTCACAACCCGTTATGGCCTATCCGAATTAGGCCCAGTAGCATCATCCGGGTCATCCAATATGATTCCAGCCCATTGTAAGTTCTGGCCCATGTATGGCCCATGACGTCTTTTGGCCCATATGAGGCCCTTTGTAACTCTTGGCCCATTAACGGACCATGGTGAAACTGGCCCGTAATGAACTGTGTATCGCTTAATACCCATTAACGACCCATTATTCCATTGGGCCATTGTCGGTGTCAAAACCGGCGGATCTCGGGTAGGGGGTTCCGAACTGTGAGTCTAGGCGGATGGTAACAGGAGACAAGGGACACAATGTTTTTACCCAGGTTCGGGCCCTCTCGATGGAGGTAAAACCCTACTCCTGCTTGATTAATATTGATGATATGGGTAGTACAAGAGTGGATCTACTACGAGATCAGAGAGGCTAAACCCTAGAAGCTAGCCTATGGTATGATTGTTGTTCGTCCTACAGACTAAAACTCTTCGGTTTACATAGACACCGGAGAGGTCTAGGGTTACACAGAGTCGGTTACAATGGGAGGAGATCTTCATATTGTATCGCCAAGCTTGCCTTCCACGCCAAGGAAAGTCCCATCCGGACATGGGACGGAGTCTTCAATCTTGTATCTTCATAGTCGGGAGTCCGGCCAAAGGTCATAGTCCGGCCATTCGGACACCCCCTAATCCAGGACTCCCTCAGTAGCCCCTGAACCAGGCTTCAATGACGATGAGTCCGGCGTGCAAGTTGTCTTCGGCATTGCAAGGCGGGTTCCTCCTCCGAATACTTCATAGAAGATATTGAACACAAGGATAGTGTCCGGCTCTGCAAAATAAGTCCCACATGCCACCGTAGAGAGAATAATATTTGCACCAATCTAATCTGCTGATGTATTCCGTAGCATGACATCACGCCACGGCCAGGCTTTTATTCGAATCATTTTACTGTTCCACCTCAACGCGTTTAGCAAGGCGGTTTCCTTGGCACGTCTTGTCAAAGTAGAGATTGTGTCCCCTTATTCCGGGATTCTCATTAGTACGGGCATGGGTAACCCAACCGCGCCATTAACCACGGCGCTTGGGAGATAAGCGAGTTTTATTAGGCCGGTGGGGGCTCGCAGTTTCGGCCGCCCATATAAGGGGATAAGAATCTACCCTTTCCATTTACGCCTTCTTCTTCCTTCGCTTATTCGTCCCTGTGCGCTCGAGCTCCAACGCCCAAGCCCGCACTTCCCACCTCAACCTTCTCCAATCATGTTCGGAGCGGGAGGTAGATGGATGGCCTCCTCCATCACGGAGGGGCAAATCAAAAAGCTGAGGAAGGCCGGATACTTGTCTAACGACATCGCGCACCGGCTTCCAGATGAGGGGCAACTCATGCCCACCCCCAGGCCCCATGAGAGGGTTGTTTTTCTTCCCCATTTCCTCCGCGGACTGGGTTTTCCTCTTCACCCGTTTGTCCGGGGGCTCATGTTCTACTATGGCCTGGACTTCCACGATCTGGCCCCGAACTTCATCCTCAACATCTCAGCGTTCATCATCGTATGCGAGGCCGTCCTCTGCATCCAGCCCCACTTCGGCTTATGGCTGAAGACTTTTAATGCCAAGCCGAAGGTAGTGGGCGGCCGCCAAGCGGAGTGTGGAGGCGCCATGGTGGGCCGGATGGCCAACATCCTATGGCTCGAGGGCTCCTTCGTGGAAACAATAAAGGGATGGCAATCGGGGTGGTTCTACATCACCGAGCCGCGTGATCCCAAATGGGCGGCGGCCCCTGAATTTCGATCTGGCTTCCCCACACGGCTCACTTCCTGGAAAGAGACGGGCCTAACGTGCGGGGATTCGGAGGAGCTGACCGGACTTCAAACCTGCGTCCAAAAGCTGGTGAACAAGAATCTCAAGCTTGTCAACGTAGCCCAGGTCATGCTCATCCGCCGGATCCTCCCATGCCAACAACGGGCCTTCAAATTGTGGGAGTTTGATCCGGCACAGCACCAAACCTTGAGCAAGCTTTTCGACACTACATACGAAGATGCCTGGAAGGTGCTGTTTAAGGGCGCTGAGCCACCCGCATCCGCTACCGAAGATCGCGGATTCAGCTCGCGGCGTCAGGCCAACGAGGTAAGCTGCTCTACCCTTTACGGGACTCTTGTCTTTCATAGTCTGACACTATGCAGGGTCTAACCTCCCTTTCCTTTAACAGGACTGGTTGAAGACATCCGGGCAGATGAACTGTCCGGCTCCCTTACCAGAAGACCCAGCGGACGCCCAATTAACAGGGCTGCTGGTACCGGCACCTCACGTGGTTCCGGAGAAGAAGGCCAAGAAGAAGGCCACGGAGACTCGCAAGATCTCCCGGCGCCTGGTGGTGTCGGGTTCATCGCCCGACAACCCCGAAGCACCCTCCGCCTCTAAAGACGAGGAGGAGGAAGAAGAAGAAGCCTCTCCCCCTCCAAGGGGGGAGGAAAGGAAAGAAAGGCCGCCCCAACTGGGGAGGCCGGAGGGTCTAAGAAGGGGAAAACCCTTCTGCTGGACTACGCCTCCGGTGCCAAAGACGGCGGGGAGGAATGGCCGCCCAGGGTCAAGCCCCTGGCTAGATCGTAAGTGTCCGGACATCCGAATAACTTATGACACCCCTCCATTATTTGGCATTTCCTAATGCTGAATTTGATCATGCAGTCCGCCCAAGGCTCAGCTCGACGATTCGACGAGCGGCTCCTTGGATTCGTCGGATGTGAATAGCGCTTCACTTCCGACGGCCTCCTCCCCTCTCCCTACGGACGACGCCGAGGTGGAGTCCTGAAAGGGACTAAACCAGGAGGAGGTGGTCCTGGAGGCGCCGCAAGGCGACCTCCCAGACTCCAGGCCCAAAGGGGGTAAAGCCCCAGAGGGATCCAAGCCCGGCCCCGGGCCAGACACTGCTCCGGAACCATCAATGGTTCCAGAGTCCGACAGGCGGCACCTTCATAAGAAGGGCAAGCCTACGACGCCGGCGACCTCCGTCCATCTGGAGGCGCCGAACAATTTGCTGGAGGTGCTTAATGGCGCCTCCATCGACGAGGAACACCGCACTGTTATGAGTGCGGTGATTCAGAAGGTTCAGTCCGCCAAGAGCAGGCTGACAGAAGCCTGTACAAGTCTGTTAACAGGCTTTGAGGTATGTGTTTAAAAACATATAAAAATGTCACCGCATAGACAGTAGCCCCTGATGCTTAGTTCGGCATTCGGAAAAAAAGCCGAGCTGAGGATCTAAAAAGATATACGCATCAGTCTAACAAAAATATGTCAATATGGGAATGCAGGCTACGCTGCTGACCTCTGCCGCACTGACTGCAGAGGTCAAAGTATTGAAGGAGAACCTCGAGCGGTCCGAGAACGAGCTCGGTCGTGCCAAGAAGCAGCTCGAGGAGAAGGAGGGTATGTAATACCGCATGTAAATGTATATAGAAATACTTGGTAGCAAATAATGACAGGACCAACGTAAATGTTGTAGGGGCCACAGCCGAGGTGGCGACCCTGAAGTAGGCGGTCTCCAAGGCCGAAAACAGTGCAGCCCTGGAGCGCACCGAGCGAGAGAAGCAAGAGGCGCGGGTGGCGGAGATGAGGCAAGAGCTCCAGGCTCTCGTGGAAAAACACGAGAGTTTGGAGCGTGACTCGAAGACTCGAGAGTCCGAGCTCGCCTTGGCTCTTGAGAGTGCCAAGACCGCTAAGGCCGAAGCCCAGAAGGCCCTTCAGGAGATCGACGCGATGAAGAAGATAGCGGTGGGTAAGGCATTCTTTATGCAAAGCAAGAATATAAAAGTAAATTATCTGTTACTTACCCGAATCTGGAGCTCTCCAGGAGCGTTCGCCGATCTACCCCGTAGTGTGTCTGATGCTGCCGCATTCTACCGAGCCGAAGAGGAGAGCTCGACGGAAAAGGTCTTCTGGTCTCAATATGCTGAGGCCGAACATCTGGTGCCCCTGAGCGACCAGCTGAAGCAGCTGGTCGAACTCCACAAGGTGGCCGAACAGGCCATGAAGGGCCTCATAGTTCGGCCGTGGCCTAGAGAAGCCATGCCTGGGAGCTACTTCGGTCTGGTGCGGCGGCTGGTGGACGCGTGTCCATGGATTGAGGTGGTCAAGCGCTCCGTCTGTATCGAAGGTGCCCGTTGGGCCCTTGCCCGTGCTAAAGTGCACTGGGGCAAGCTGGACGATGAAAAGCTTTTGACGGACGCGCCACCGCCGGGCAAGGAGTATCGTACGCCCGAGATGTATTATAAGGGCGTCCTGAAGGGTGACCGCCTTATAGCGGATGAATGCTCCAGAGATGTAATTCTTGAGTAGACTCGCATCTGTTATCCTGTACGCTGAAAACTTAGTTCATATGCGTTAAGCAACGCTTTGTTAATTTAAAATATTACCTTCTATGCGGCCGTTTATCAAATCTGAGAGATGCAAGTCGTCGGCTTCTACCCCCATGCCACGAGTGCTGGGGTGTTCGGGATAAACCTGAGCGCTCTTGTTCCCATTCTTAGGTCCATCTAGGGAGGCGCTCAGCACAACGAACCAGGCCATCGGACTTATAATGCTTTATCACTCTCACTTAGCCATAGAATTCTATAATTTTAAATTTCGGCGAAGCCCCTAGTATTTGGAAGACCGAGTTCGGGGCACTATCCACGCCTAGGCCGGATAAGTCCGGCTCCTTGCTCTAAGCGGAATAAGTCTTTAAAGACTCAAAAAACCTCGCGAACAACGACCGGTCTCTCGCACTATCATGACAGTTAGTTTTAGATTTCTCTACTGAGGTGTTAACCCAGCTCAACTGGGGCACAATCGCAGTAGTTCTCCCAGCGCTACCTTAGCCAACATTGCGGAACGTAAGGTACCAAAACATGGGAGCCGGGCAAACCCAACTATTGACCAAAGACATGATTCGGAGCCGATGCATATAGTGCTATAAGTTCGGGGTGCCGCACTCATGAGAGTGTTCGGTCTTCTCACACCATGTTATGGGGTGCTTAAGCCCCTGGTGTATTGGCCGTACCAAAGTGTACGGTTGCAGAATGTCATGACTGAACATATTTGTATATAAAAAATAGATGAGTACAATAATAGATAAGAGCTATGTATTGTTTATTAAAAAAGGGCTGCTATGAAAGCAGAACGATACAAGTAGTGCGATAAGCAAGAGATGGGATTATTTAACATGTCCCCCTCCAGGGGCAAGCTGTGGGATTTTAAGTAAAACATGTATTTAGCCATTATAGAGACCACCTGGACATTTGACGCGGCTTGTTCTCCCCCTGGCTGTTGCATCGTGTGTTCGGCGAGTGTATTGCCGGACAGGCCTTCCGAATAGTTGGGTCCTGAAAGTGTATAAAAAGGAAACGGCGGAATAGGGAGCCCCTTAGTGCGGTTGAGCCGCATTCTGGGCGTGCCGTAGTTGTGCCCCTCCCCTTATGCCCATGGTATCTCTAAGGCGTAATTATGTACGCGTGGTACCGATATCACCATCTGGCGAGGGCTGGGGTTGGGGCCGCACTGCTATGCTTGCTCGGAACGTGCCAGCCGTATTTGTTGTAGGTTACTTCGGGCTCGCTTGACGTTGTCCGGACGTTTGACACCTGGATTGGAGAATTGCCTTGAGAGGCTACTCTGTACTTCCGCCGCCAGGGCCGCCGTGTGCTCCTCCGTTCGGAGAGAGCGTTCGGTGTTTCCATTTACCGTGATGACTCCGCGAGGTCCTGGCATCTTGAGCTTGAGATATGCATAGTGCGGCACCGCATTGAATTTTGCAAATGCGGTTCATCCGAGCAGGGCGTGATAGCCACTGCGGAATGGGACTATGTTGAAGATTAACTCTTTGCTTCGGAAATTATCCGGGGATCCGAAGACCACTTCGAGTGTAACCGAGCCTGTACAGCTGGCTTCTACACCTAGTATGACGCCTTTAAAGGTTGTCTTTGTGGGTTTAATCCTTGAGGGATCGATACCCATTTTTCGCACTGTATCCTAATAAAGCAGGTTCAGGCTGCTGCCGCCATCCATTAGGACTCTGGTGAGGTGAAATCCGTCGATAATTGGGTCTAGGACCAATGCGGCGAATCCGCCGTGACGGATGGTAGTGGGGTGGTCCCTTCGATCAAAAGTGATCGGGTAGGAGGACCATGGGTTGAACTTTGGGGCGACTGGCTCCAACGCATAGATGTCCTTGAGAGCACGCTTCCGCTCCCTTTTGGGGATGTGGGTTGCCTATATCATGTTCACCGTCCGCACTTGCGGGGGGAATCCCTTCTGTCCTCTGTTGTTCGGCGGCCGGGGCTCCTCCTCGTCATCGCTATGCAACCCCTTGTCTCTGGTTTCGGCACTTAACTTGCCTACCTGCTTGAACACCCAACAATCCCTGTTGGTGTGGTTGGCTGGCTGTTTGGGGGTGCCGTGTATCTGGCACGAGCGATCGAGTATCCGTTCTAAACTGGATGGGCCTGGAGGGTTTAGTTTGAATGGCTTCTTCCACTGACCGGGTTTAGAGCCTCTAAATCCGGCATTGACTGCCGTATCTTCAGTATTGTCGCTGTTAATGCGGCGCTTGTGCTTGTTGCGACGTGACCTGCCATTGTTGTCCTTGGTATCCGAATTGCCAGGGCTCTTGGTTATGTTATTGCTACGAGCTAGCCAGCTGTCTTCTCCCGCACAAAAGCGGGTCATGAGTGTCGTGAGGGCTGCCATAGATTTCGGCTTTTCCTGTCCTAGGTGCCGGGTAAGCCATTCGTCTCAGATGTTGTGCCTGAAGGCTGCAAGGGCCTCGGCGTCCGGATAGTCGACTATTTGATTTTTCTAGGTTAGGAACCGTGTCCAGAATTGTCTGGCCGATTCCTCTGGCTGCTGGATTATGTGGCTTAGGTCATCGGCGTCTGGTGGTCGCACATAAGTGCCCTGGAAGTTGTCAAGGAATGCGGATTCCAGGTCCTCCCAGCAACTAATTGACTCTGCTGGCAGGCTGTTAAGCCAATGTCGAGCTGGTCCTTTAAGCTTGAGCGGGAGGTATTTGATGGCGTGTAGATCATCACCACGGGCCATGTGGATATGAAGGAGATAATCCTCGATCCATACCGCAGGATCTGTTGTGCCATCGTATGATTCGATGTTTACGGGTTTAAAGCCCTCGGGGATTTGATGATCCATTACTTCGTCTGTGAAGCATAGTGGGTGTGCGGCGCCCCTGTACTGGGCTATATCACGACGCAGCTCGGATGAGCTTGGTCTGTTGTATTCGGCCTGGCCGTATTTATCATGTCCGGCGTGACGGCTAGCGTCACATGAAGCAGGGCACCCATGCGATCCGTAGATCGATCTTGTTTGCCTTGCCTTATTCTCCAATATGTCTTGCAGGTCTGTTGCGTCTCCCCGTACTCTGGTATGTTTTGAGCGGTGCCAGGGTGCGGCTTGGGTCGAGGGCCTGAAGGCCTCTCTGTCGCGGCCACGGGGTGGCCGATCGGGCGCATCGTACGCTGGTGATGTAGGTTTAGTTGCTTCCTCCTCAAGTTGGGGTAGCAGCCTGCGCTTTGGGTAGCTCTTGGAGGGGCGCTCGAGTTTATACTCTTCGGCCGCCAGGACTTCGGTCCATCTGTCGGCTAGCAAGTCTTGGTCAGCTCTAAGCTGCTGCTGTTTTTTCTTGAGGCTGCTTGCCGTGGCCATAAGCCTGCGTTTGAAACACTCTTGTTCGACGGGATCCTCTGGCACGACGAATTCGTCGTCGTCGAGGCTTGCCTCGTCTTCGGAGGGAGGCATATAATTGTCATCCTCGACCTCTCTGTCGGCCGCTCTCTCATGAGGGCTGGCTCCTTCGTCCTCCTGCACTGAATCCTGCTGGAGGAGGTTGTCTTCGGCACTGTCCGGCGTGTTGTTATCTCCGATGCCGGAATCACCATTTTTGCTTTGGCGGGATTTAGAGCGGCGCCGCTGACGTCGGCGCTTGGGTTGCTTCTTGGAGGGGTCGTCCTCCGTTTTTTCATCGCCATCCCCTGCTTTGGGGGTGTCCACCATGTATATGTCATATGACGAGGTGGCTTTCCAGTTCCCTATAGGTGCTGGTTCTTGGTTGTCTCCTTCATCGGCGTCCATACCGTCGATGTCTTCGGAGTCGAAGTCGAGCATGTCGGTTAGATCGTCGACAGTGGCTACAAAATGGGTGGTGGGTGGGTTTCGAATTTCTTCGTCGTCCGCATCCCAACCCTGCTGACCATAGTCCGGCCAGGGCTCTCCTGACAAAGAGAGAGACTTTAGTAAATCCAGGATATCGCCAAAGGGCGAGTGCTGAAAGACGTCCGCGGCGGTGAACTCCATGATCGGAGCCCAATCGGGTTCGATCGGAAGGGGTGCGGAATATACGGAGTCCGGAGCGGAGTCCGGCACCTTGGAGTCACGGGCCCTGCAAAGGACTAGGCTGGTATTCGGCTCTATCGCCATAGAGATTGCGGCTCCCGGGGTGGCGTCCAACCGTCCATCCCCGACTAGCGCAGTCGGCTCCGAGCTAATGATCGGAGCGGACACCTGAGCGGCACTCTGGGCGCTGTCCGGCGGCAGAGTTAGATCATGCCCATCGGGACAGAGCGGCACGCTCGGCCGTGGCTCGAATCCATCGAAGATCAAGTCCCCGCGGATGTCGGCCGTGTAATTTAAGCTTCCAAACCTGACCTGATGGCCAGGGGCGTAGCTTTCGATCTGCTCCAGATGGCCAAGCGAGTTGGCCCGCAGTGCGAAGCCGCCGAATACGAAGATCTGTCTGGGGAGAAAGGTCTCACCCTGGACCGCGTCGTGACTGGTGATCGAAGAAGCCATCGGGCCTAAAGGTGACGACATAGAGGAACTCTCAATGAAAGCACCAATGTCGGTGTCAAAACCGGCGGATCTCGGGTAGGGGGTCCCGAACTGTGCGTCTAGGCGGATGGTAATAGGAGACAAGGGACACGATGTTTTTACCCAGGTTCGGGCCCTCTCGATGGAGGTAAAACCCTACTCCTGCTTGATTAATATTGATGATATGGGTAGTACAAGAGTGGATCTACCACGAGATCAGAGAGGCTAAACCCTAGAAGCTAGCCTATGGTATGATTGTTGTTCGTCCTACAGACTAAAACTCTCCGGTTTATATAGACACCGGAGAGGGCTAGGGTTACACAGAGTCGGTTACAATGGGAGGAGATCTTCATATCGTATCGCCAAGCTTGCCTTCCACGCGAAGGAAAGTCCCATCTGGACACGGGACGGAGTCTTCAATCTTGTATCTTCATAGTCCGGGAGTCCGGCCAAAGGTCATAGTCCGGCCATCCGGACACCCCCTAATCCAGGACTCCCTCAGCCGTTTCTAGCCCGTGTTATCTTTCGGCCTTCATAGGGCCCATTTATTCTTGGGTTCATTTCCAGCATTTGGTTACTTACGACCTGTTACTGGCCTTTTCTGCTTGTGGGCCAAATTTAGCCCGTGCTTACAGTCGGCCCATTTGTGGCCAGTTAATCTGTTGGGCCCTTTTCATAGCATCATCTAATATGACTGATTAATGACGGCCCGTTATGGTCAGCCCATGAACGGACGATTTCAACTCTATCCCGTTTACGACCCATAATGTGGTCTGTTATTGCTCATGTTTGACCAATGGATCATACGGCCCGTAGAAGGCCCATTGATGATACGACCCATAGAAGGCCCATTGTTTCTACGACCCGTAGAAGGCCCATTGTTTCTATCGCCCATAGAAGGCCCATTGTGTCTACAACCTGTAGAAGTCCCATTGTTTCAACGACCCGTAGGAGGCCCAGGGTCACTACAGTAAATATGTAGCCCATGGTTGGCCTAGTTTTAAAAAATAGGTTTTTGCGGCCACTAGCAAACCGCAGAAAAAGAACTACACTGACTAGAAGCAAACAAATAAGCAAGACAACAAGGAAATAAATAAGCAAGAAACTTACGCAATGCTATCATGATTATTACACATATTATGTCCATTGGGCATCAAAGTTCGCCACCAGTGCAAATATAGGGAACAAAGTAGCATATCACATACACTGGTTGTCAAAGTTGGCGACCAGTGCAAATAAATGCCGCAGCAAAACAAGTCTAGAACTGAAACCACTTAAGAAGAGCTCAAGAAACAATATCCTGGGTACCCATAATGCTGGCAAGATGATTAGCAAGCTTATTAACTTTCTCTTTTTTGGCGCTTAAATCCTCCAGCACTTGTTGTTGCACCAGAAAGTATGCATCTGAATACTGCAGGGACTTCCTCAGTCCTTCGGCTTCCTGTCGCATAACATCTGATCGATGTATTTCAACTTGAATTTGGGACTCAAGAAGCCGAACTGATTCAGGCAGCGAGTTCAAAGAGTCAGTGCCATCAGTAGTAGCCAGTAACTCGAACACTACATCAAGACATGACTTTGGGGTTGTCTCAGTGTCTTCAATATAGTTTTTATCAGCTTTCTCGGAGACCAATAGGGATGTCTCGCTATCTTGAACCTTATCTGCATTACTTCCTTTACCATTGCATAATGGGGTACTCTTCTCCAATATTTTATCCGCATTCTAAAAGAGAAACAAACATAAATAGCACAGGTTTACCATGTTGTATATGAAACTCATTTTGGTAAACCAGTTTAGCAGTAAGGTGGACAGGATAACAGCATGAAAAAAACATATATCTATGTAGTATGGTCACTGTATGGTCTATATCATTCTAGTTTATGTTGCCAAATCAAGATAGAGACAGTTCAAATCATATCTATTTAAGACAAAGCAGCATAGACAGAATATAAGTGTGGGAAACTACACAGCAATAACAACACTTGTAATGTGCATGGCCTGAAAACATAACTGTTTATTCAATTGAAACTGAAATCAACATAGAGCAAGTTACAACAGCAAACACGTTAAAGAAACAGGTTTAAAACATACCTGTTGCGCCATTGGAGTTTCAATTGCATCATTCAAATTTGAAATTAGTTGGTATGAGTAAATACAGTGATGCAATAGCAAAGGGGTATGAACCATAGCTACAGAACCTAACCTGAGAACAATTCTTCTTCTGCTTTAAGCGTTGACTTGGGGTTCAGAGTGGTGGTCCTCATGCTTTGGGCCCTTCAGTTGCCTTACTGAGTGCTCGTGTTTGGGTGATCTGTGGTGGACACGGTGCTGTGTCAACTGGAACTGGGTTACTATCTGATGGGGTTGGGGTTAGAAGGGTGTAGCTGGTTCTCTGTCCAACTTGGTAGCGGTACAATCTTTGTGAGTCTGGGTTATGTGCATTGGGGCTGGTTCTTGGGCAAGTACAACCGTGGTTCTATCTGCATCGACCGGTAGCACGATCTTTTCTAAAGACCGTGTTTTTACTCCCACAGATACTGCCATCACCCCCTCCAATTCAAATGGCTGATAAACAAGAAAAGTAATTGAATGTACATACATTATAAGATAGATAGGTGCACTGGATAGTAGGGATGAAAATAGGGCACGAAATAATTCACATTTATGTTTTCTAACCATACAGAATAGCATGACATAATTTCACATTTATGATGGCTAATTAAACATGATAGCATGACACAATTTCACATGTATGATGACTAACTAAACAGGATAGAATGACATACTTCAAAATATGATGACTATGTAAAGAGGATGACATGATATAACTATACGATGTGTCTATTAAAGTGGTTGGCATGCCATAATTCACAAACATGCCGTCGACGGAAACATGATGGCATGATATAATTCACGGATAGAATGGCAAAATTCAATATGATGACTATGTAAACAGGATGAGATGATATACCTATATTATGTCTTTAGAAAATGGGTTGGCATGCCATAATTCAGATACATGCTGTCTATGTAAACATCATGGCATGATATAATTCAAATATATGATCTATATACTAAGCAAGTGAGCAGAGGGCAATCACATATCTGATGTGTCAACTAAGGAGATGGCATTCAATATTGTGTATATGATGTAAAAACTAAGCATTGCAATACAACATATGCATGATATGAGTAATATAACCCTGCCAACTTTGAGCATACACCTCAGGGGGATAATAGGACTGGTCATCTGCCTCTGAATCCTCCTTTGAGGAGCTATCTATAACCAGCAAGATATCTCCTTCAGCAGGTAGCATTGTCTGATCTGAAGACCTTGTTTTCACTCCAGATTTCTCCATCACCAATTCAAATGGCCGATGCATAGGAAGAGCAGTTGAATATACAAACATTATCTACAAATGCAATGAGAATACAAAAAAAGGACGGCATGATAGAATTCACATATATGACGCTTGGCTAAACAACATGGCATTGCATAATTCACATATATAATGCCTTGCAACAAGATAGCATTGCATAATTCACATATATAATGTCTTGCAACAAGATGGCATTGCATAATTCACATATATGGTTATTAGACACTAAGAAGGTGGCATTCACACAAAGCATGTCTAAACTAAGCAAATAACATAGCAATGCAAGACACCATACACACGATATGAGCAACATAACCCTGCCAAGTTAGAGCATGCACCTTGGGGGGGGGATTAAGACTGGTCATCTTCTCCGAATCCTCCTCTGAGGAGCTATCCGTAACCAGCAAGATACGCGCTTCGTCAAATAGCACTGTCTGCTCTGAAGATCTTGTTTCCACTCCAGATTTTTCCATGACCGTGTCGAATGGCTGATGTACAGGAAGATTAATTGAATGTACTAAATTTTTTGAAAAATTTAATACATAATAAAAAATGATGTCATGATATAATTCACATATAAGATGACTGGCTAACCAGGGCGGCATTGCAAAATTCACATATATGATGGCTGGCTAAACAAGATGGCATTGCATGATTCACATATACAATAAAGAAACTAAATAGATGGCATTCACACAAAGCATGTCTAAACTAAGCAGATGACATATTTGATGTATAAAGTAAGCAATGCAAGGCACCATATGCATGATATTACGAACATCAACATGCCAAGTTAGAGCGAAGACCTCAAGGGGTAAATAAGAGTGATCTTCTCCTTCTGAATCCCCCTCAAAATAGTTATCTTCCTCTCGATTACAATCCAAAATGGGTGGAGGGGGGCTGCCTTTGCGCCCACCATGGAGCGACGTCTGCATGAAATTTTATTGCCACGCAAGACTCGTCTCTTTTGCTCTACATGTTCAGTTCCATTATGTACAATAACTGACATGCATAGGAATAAAACATAGTGAGATTATGTAAGAGTGCATGCACAAATCCAGAGTGATGGTAGCAAACTGTGGATAGACCCAAAACCAATGATAGTAGGCAGATAATAGCTTTAGTTAAAAAATACAGACAATAGCTCCTTTAATGTTTGTTTGCACCCAACATGAAACTCATAGTAGACACCCAAGATTAACCAGATAGTAGACATATAGTACTGATTGTTTCCCCAATATGTACCCCACAACCATTTAAAAACTCAAGTTTCAGCATTAGTTAGGACCTGACTCGGAGTCTAATAGGTGAATAGGATGATAAAGTAGCATGTCATCATATTAAGCAATGCATAACATAAGCAGACACGGAAGAGTGCGGCCTCTCTTGCAGACCCGTGTAGTCCTCAAGGTCATCTGCTCAGTTGAAGATGGTAATGCAGTTGTCATGGCTGCCGGCGGCGGGGAAGAAGATCTGAGGCAGCAAAAGATAGTCTGGAGAGTGGATCCCTGCTATGGTGAACTCTTCCGTCACTGGAGCAGCTGAGCTGGGGTGGAACACAGCACAACAGGAGCGAAACAAACAACACAAGGTTTCCTTTGACACATATCTGTAACATAAGTACTCCCTCCGTCCCAAAATGACTGTCTTGTAACACCCCAAAGATTTAACCAAAGTTTTTGATATTAAAATTTTGCCAGGGGTTTTAAAATTTTGCATTCTGGATTTTTTTCTGTTGATTTCAGAACTCTTCTTTTATTGTTAAGGAATTTTATCTTTTCCCAAGTGGAGATTTCCAAAATATATTGGACTTCTATGCCATCTCATTAAAACAATTTTTAAATCAGTAGATTTATTTATTAAATTATTTCACCCTGAGCTTTAATCATTAAAATTGCTTGTCTTAAATTTTGGAGCTTTGTTTGTACTGCAACCAGATGATAACTTTAACTAATATTCCAACCAAAATTTGGAGATGTCATGTGATGCCCCTAGATCACTTTTGTGTAATAATAAAGTTTTGCTTATTTTGAGTGTTACACATGTTTTTCTTCTCTAGTCCAGTGGGCAATTTTTCACTACAACTGAATTAAATATTTCCCTAGAGCCTCCACCAAAATTATGGGATGTCAGTAGTAGCATGCCATCCAACTTTATGCAAAAAACTAGTGTTGTTCTTTGGAAAAAAATGAGTGAACAAACCTCTTTTTCATTCTGGACCAGACTTGAGTTTTCTACTGCAACCCCCATCCTTTCTTACTCTAGTGATCTTGTGCTTTCTCATGCTTGTAGTCAACCCTGCAAAACCCCTAAGTCCAGGAGCATGCTCTCTTTGGAACACTTTTGGCCCTTGTAATGAAGCCATTTACTTCCTATCCAGAAGTGTAGTTTTACAAAACTTGCACTAGCAAGTTTCTCCTTTTTGCAAACTAATTTCACCACCCTCTCTTACATCCATAGAGACACTGATCTGGAGAATTTGGCCACCCCAAGAACTACCTAGGTGCCTTTGGCATTTTGTCAAACACCCTGGGTGCACAACCAGATTTGGCATGACTTCAAGTTTACTTGGTGAACTTGAGCCCCTGACCAATCCACCATGTCCCTTGATTCCATTGCTAACCCTAGACTAGACCTGTTTATTGCCATCCTCAACCGCGACCTCTAGGCTGCCCTGGCATTTCGTCGAGCATGTCCCGGGCGTGCTCTGGGCGCGCCCAGAGCGTGCGTTTGGCACCCGCGAGCGCCCGAGCCGCCGCGTCATGCCCCGCATTCAATCGGGTCCGTGACCGACCGCAGCCAGCATGCAATGTCCCCTTCTGCACCCACCAACCCCGTAGCTCTCGCCACGTCTCTGGCAGGCCAGCCGCTAGCCGCCACCGCCGCCCGACCGCTTCTGCACTAGCCAGCGCCGCCCAAGCCACCAGCGCTTGCCACCTGCCTCCTGGAGCAGTGCGTGCTCATCCACAGCTTCGTCCTCTAGCGCGCGTCGCCGCCACGTCGCCCTAGCTACAGAACGGCGGTCGCCGGCAAGCTTATCCACGACCGCCGCAAATCGACTCGGTTGTGCTAAACCCGCAGGCAGGCAGCCTCACACCATTCCGCTCGTGCCCCATTGGCCGTCAATCGAAGGGAGGGAGTCGTCTTCCTTCTCTCCGGCAACTCCAACCGCCACCATGGCCCCGGCCATTCCGGCGCCACCAGGGCCTCCCCCTCTCCACTCTCTCCACCAGGAACCCCCTCATCCTCCCGTGAGCCCGTCCCCCTACTCAATCTTGATCGGGACTCGCCGCGGGCGAGATTTCACTTTTTCCGACGACCACCGTCCGCCGCGGAGCTCGCCGCCGGCAGCTCCGTCCACCCCAGAAGACAAAACAACCACCAGAAGGACCGGTCTTGCGGATCCATCCCGACCATCTGGAGCCCGCGAGGAGCCGCCGTTCGCTGGCGTTGATCGTCGTTGCCTCGCCGTCGTTCGGGCAGAGAAAGAGGAGGGAGATTAGACTGGTCAAACCTGACTAGTGGGCCAGGCGGGCCCACTGTCAGTGACTTAGGCGCAGTCCACGCTGGATAAGTGGTAGCGCATTTCAAAAATGTGCCTTCGATGTGTACGTATTTCGAAACGTTTTTCTTTTCTGTTTTGTTTTAAATAGCAGATTTTTGACCAAACTTTGACCGGCTGTATCTTTTTAAATACAACTCCAAATAAATTAATTCTTTTTCCTACATCTCTCAAATATTGTCTAGTTTATTTTAAGATTTATTTGAAAAAATTTCAAAACAACTTTTTGTGCTGTTTTGTTTTTGTGTGTTAATTCATATATATTCTTTTAAATAGGATTTTTGAAGATTTCAAGATGTTTTGGATGCACCCTTCTTTCCCATGACCTGAAGGCAAGCATTCTGAACCCCGGTGTAATTTTTTGTGCGTGTTGTTTGAGTCGGTGACAACACCACCCCGACACGTGCATGCGTCATTTTATGTGAGGATGTGATCCTATTCATGGGTGCATATTAATGAGTTTATGCTAATGAAGTTGACATGATTGTGATGGAAATCACCGTCATACGACTTTCATGCATACCGGAAGGGAAGCTGGGAAGGCCCCTGTCTTGGGTCGACACGGTCTTGCCCCTAATCCTCCGTCGAGATGGTCGTGTCCGGTATGGCATGAGGGGTATGTCGCGTGCTGTTTCTATCTGTTGTTTGATATATATGCATCGTTATGCTAATCATGCAGGAAATATTACAACCTCTTGAGTCGATCGTAGATTGAGTCTTGTGCCAGTAACCCCCATACTTGCTTCGTACTACCACTCGTCTCTATGATAATTAGGGTACGGTTCAGTAAGTTGTCAACCCCTTTCCTAGCACACACCATACAGAGAGGTCGTGGTGGAATATACTGGAGGCATCCGGTAGTCATGCCACCGGGTCCGGGAGCATGGGTGTTTCGGTTGTAGCCGAAGGGGATAGCTTCCCCAGTTTGCACGCGGTATAAATTTTGTGATCCCATGTTACGTCGAGGTTGTAGCCTCCCCACTTAGAGTTTTGCTTGATAGGTGTCGTGGGTGATTCCAGACACATGTGAGTTAAGCTGGTGTGTGCAAGTTAGGTGTGTTTTCAACAAAAAGACCGTAGACGGAATTAGTCCCGATGGACTAAAGGAATCCGTTACTCGTGGGTAAAGAGTACACCCTCTGCAGAGATTAAACCTATTCGAATAGCCGTGTCCGTGGTTAAGGATTACAGTCTGGGATGGGTCAAGTGTCGGTCTTAGTGTCGGTCTTCGGAGGTGAAACTGTTAAACCAGAACTGGAATTTACTACCTGTGACTTGTGATAATTATGATTATTATTATTGTTGACTAACCCGTGTTATTATTGTTATTATCGAGTATCCCTGGGATGGTTTTACCTTCGGGATATTCACAATGATTGTTCCTTTTAAAGCCCTTTATGTGGTGTCGCTCAGACGCCCGACTGTGGCATTTCTTTTAAAGCCCTTTATGTGGTGTCGCTCAGACGCCCGACTGTGGCATTTCTTTTAAAGCCCTTTATGTGGTGTCGCTCAGATGCCCGACTGTGGCATTTCTTTTAAAGCCCTTTTATGTGGTGTCGCTTAGACGCCCGACTGTGGCATTTCTTTTAAAGCCCTTTATGGGGTGTCGCTCAGACGCCCGACTATGGCATTTCTTGTAAAGCCCTTTATGTGGTGTCGCTCAGACGTCTGACTGTGGCATTTCTTTTAAAGCCCTTTATGTGGTGTCGCTCAGACGCCCGACTGTGGCATTTCTTTTAAAGCCCTTTATGTGGTGTCGCTCAGACGCCACACCCGACTGTGGCATGTTTGTTGTTTATTTCAAAAAATTTATATTGCTATGTTATTACTTATTCATGATTAACATGCTTGTACGCATCAGAGTTTTATTTATCATTGGTGACTGACGTCATGAGCATAAAATATTTTCAGCACATCATTGTCATATAATGCCTGTGTTCATAATGTTTGCGAGTACATTCAAAGTACTCACTGGCTTGTCCCTGGCTATTGTCTTGGCCAGATTTTCTTGCGCGGAGAGGAGCAACCATGCCGACAGTCCCGGAACTTAAGCAACGGTGATTGCCGTCTAGCGAAGATAGGAGTTAACCTGGTCAGCTATTCCTGTGGAAAAATGGAGTTCCATAGATACTCATGATCCACAAACCGCTTCCGCCATCAGCCATTAGAAACCATTTGTTGTACTCACAGGCCAGAATGGTCTTGTACTACATATTTTGTATTTTGCTTGGAATTTCTGTATCAAGTTGGTGCCTCGTCAGCTAACAGTTATCCTAGGGCTGGTGAGCACACAGGCCATTTTCTGGAAATTAATACCCGGAGAATCGGTCCCCACAGACTTGGTACCAGAGCCAGGCTGACCATTGGCTAATCTTATCTTAGCCAGGTCGGATAACTTAGGTAAACCAACCTACCAGACCCTAACCAAAACCACAACCAAGCTTCCCATGCAAGATAGCCACACAGTGATTCTGACACTTTTGGCAGTCGGTGCCCAACCTATCAGCCTAGCCTATCACTCCCATACCAGTGACCGATGGAAAAAATGTCTCATTCGCAAGCGTGCGAAGGAAGACTCCGTCCCCTTTTCTATAAAAAGGGCACGCTAGCCTCAACCCAGCACAGCACAGCCTCTTCTCCAACCTAGCCACAATGCCTGGTCCAATAGTGCACAGTCAGACCACAGCAACCAATCTTGGAGGTTTCGTGACCATACTCGCAAACCTCACCCGTCGTGCCTACGCGTTAGAAGAGCCCCCAGAATATGTTGTGTACCAAGGACCCATGAGTGGTGAAGACCGCCAATTCTGGGCCACTGTGCACATCTACGGTAGGGGTCTGTCACCAGAACGCCAATACAGGTTCACCGGAAGAACAACTTCCTTCGAGCCACAAGCCATCCAGCTAGCCGCTCGAGAAGCTATAGTTCAACTCTGGCAGTTGTCGCCCAGAGTTAACTGTCGCTCGTTCTACTACTACCCTAGGCGTGAAGGGTATGGTAGACCCCCCCAAGTTGCCAACGGAGATCACGAGACAGATCCCGCGTTATTGCACCTAGTGCGCTATGTAAGTGCACTAGAGACATTGTTCGATCAAATCACTATTGATCTGATCGCAGCTCGAGGAGAGCTGGTTCACCGAGCCCCGGCAAGCAGGGAAGCCGAGTCCGACGTCGACAACCCAGTCATGCTGTTTGGACACCCGATAGAGACCCTGAGGTCAGCTCCAGCCAGCGGCCAAGGTGTTTTGATGACCCCAGAAGTGCTTCATCATCTTTTGGGAGCACATTCCAACGGGATTGTGGCCAACAATCCCCGCGATGGTCATCATCGCTACCCCGACCCTGCAGTTCCTCCACCATCTTCGACTAATCCCAACAGTGAGACACGTGGAGAAGCCTCGACATCCACCAGGCACGCCCGTTTAGACATAAACGAGGTAGACTAAGCCGTACGAGTAGTACCGAGTCTCAGTGTATCCTCGCTTTGTAATCGTGTAATCTTGCGTATTAACGCAGCCTGTCGTTGTGATTCTGTTTTAATAGTAGCCTTGCGTATTTTGTCAGCGCATAGTTACACATTTTCCGGGCACAGCTACCAAAACCAACCCCGACGACACCCACAGTAACACGTCTCTTTATGAGATATGTGTATCTCTGACACTGACCCCGACCTTGGGAGGTGATCTGGCATTTTTTATACCTTTCACCATGGTAAATAAACCAGCCAGATGCTATATAAGAAGGCCACCTTGTGACCTTACTCAGCAACCCTCACCTCGTGCACCACTCTCACAACCATTTCTTACCATGCCGAGCCCTAGTATTTATCGGAGAACCCCAGATGCAACCCCAGGTAGCTTTGTCAAAATATTGTGGGACTTTACCTGCAGTACCATGGGTTCTACCCAGCCACCCCAGTACGAGCTGTTCAAGTCGAGAATCACCCCTTCCACCTCGGAATATTGGGCAGCAGTACACATTCCTCCCGTAGACCCCAACCAAGATCCAACGGAGGTTTCCTTCATGGGGAAATCTATGCCGACCCCACGCTTGGCCATAGAAGCTGCTGCGAATGAAGCGATTGCTCGTCTTCGATCCGCAGTACCCTATGCCCGCGAGCGAGGATATTATTACTTTCCGAGCCGTGCAACGCCCGGGGGAGTAACATCTTTCCCCGGTGGGCGGATTGAGAGAGACCCAGTACTGGCCAACCTCATCTAATACATCATCGCTCAAGAGCATTTGAACCAGCGAGTGATGAATTATCTCTAGAATCTCACTGATCTGAATCCTCTGATTGCCATCGGCAGACCACTGAGGCCCGATCCGGAGAGACGCATACATCGACTGGTCAACCCACTTCCTCCGATAGAAGAGGAGTGTATTCCATTGCCAGAGACTTTTCCTCGAGACCCTGTCCAGTTACCATTCTCATTTTAGACGTCACTGCTGTATTTGTTATTTCAACATTTATTGTTACGTTGTAACTTATGCATGGTACCTCGAATTTGTGCGACGAGTCGAGTATTTAGTTTCTACTTTTGTGAGTGGTTTTCTTCGTGAGTAACCTGTGTAACCGCGAAAATCCTAGAATAAGATTTCTTTTTCCAGAATTGCTGCATCTTTTATCCTCTCACTACATGGATTATTTATTTTTTTAATTTCGCGCTGCACCACGGCAACAGACCCGAAACCACTCGGACTCTTACACTGCCTGCAATACACGCAACCATGTTGCATCTCATCAACCACCCCTCTAAGTGCTCCACATGCCTCCAAGGGAGAGATTAGCGGATAATCATCCGGACACTATCCACCTCCAGCACACCGATAACGGTTAACACCCAGGATTACGCCCAATCCTCGTGATCACCGCCACCGCGGAGAGCCAGCACCCGAGCGGCAGCATCACAACGATCATCAAAGATCATCGCGCACAGGAGCACAGAGAGCCCCAGCACTGCCGCCAGCCCTCCACACACCAGGATCATGTACCAATCCAGCACCGTCTCCGCCATTGGAGCCTCGTCTCAAGCTCCGGTGAGCAGTAATGGAGGAGAAGGAGGAGGAGAAGCGAGGCCAGGTGCGAAGATGAAGAAGGAGCACCACGATCGTTTTATAGCTCGAGATCGGTGTACGGTGGGCGAAGTCCACTAGCGCCGCTCGTCGCCCGATCACCGGTGTTCGGAGACGAATCCGCGAGCAGTGCCGACAGCGCATTGGCCCGCGAGGTGAGTGCACACTGCACCGGCAGCAAGCACGCCGCGCACTACCGCAGTACGGCCTAGATGCCCTACGCGCTAGACATCGCCGGTGGAGGAAGCCGGGAAAGCGCGCAGGAGAGAGGAAGAAGAGAGAGCCAAAGGAAGAAGGACAGACTGACAGTGGGCCCCGGTCCCACCTGTCAGCCAGAGGGAGCATCGTGCTCTCGGGTACGACCAGCGTAATGTAGAATTTAGAATTTATTCTAACTTCACGGCGTCCAGTGTAGAAATCGCTCATTTTTTTAAGCGTGGAACTTCTCCGCACAGCGCCAGTACCACACTGTAGTTATTCACCACTTATTGCCCTCTCACTGTAGCCTCTTTTTACCGCTTGTATAAAATGATCTTTTGACCAAGTAAAAGTAGTTTTGTTTTACAACCCTTAGCAAATCTCGAGGACGAGATTTTTTTTCTTAAGGGGGTTAGTAATTGTAACACCCCAAAGATTTAACAAAAGTTTTTGATATTAAAATTTTGCCAGGGGTTTTAAAATTTTGCATTCTGGATTTTTTCTGTTGATTTCAGAACTCTTCTTTTATTGTTAAGGAATTTTATCTTTTCCTAAGTGGAGATTTCCAAAATATATTGGACTTCTATGCCATCTCATTAAAACAATTTTTAAATCTATAGATTTATTTATTAAATTATTTCACCCTGAGCTTTAATCATTAAAATGGCTTGTCTTAAATTTTGGAGCTCTGTTTGTACTGCAACCAGATGATAACTTTAACTAATATTCCAACCAAAATTTGGAGATGTCATGTGATACCCCTAGATCACTTTTGTGTAATAATAAAGTTATTTCATTGCTTATTTTGAGTGTTACACATATTTTTCTTCTCTGGTCCAGTGGGCAATTTTTCACTACAACCCAATTAAATATTTCCCTAGAGCCTCCACCAAAATTATGGGATGTCAGTAGTAGCATGCCATCCAACTTTATGCAAAAACCTAGTGTTGTTCTTTGGAAAAATTGAGTGAACCAACGTCTTTTTCATTCTGGACCAGACTTGAGTTTTCTACTGCAACCCCCATCCTTTCTTACTCTAGTGATCTTGTGCTTTCTCATGCTTGTAGTCAACCCTGCAAAACCCCTAAGTCCAGGAGCATGCTCTCTTTGGAACACTTTTGTCCCTTGTAATGAAGCCATTTACTTCCTATCCAGAAGTGTAGTTTTGCAAAACTTGCACTAGCAAGTTTCTCCTTTTTGCAAACTAATTTCACCACCCTCTCTTACATCCATAGAGACACTGATCTAGAGAATTTGGCCACCCCAAGAACTACCTAGGTGCCTTTGGCATTTTGTCAAACACCTTGGGTGCACAGCCAGATTTGGACTGACTTCAAGTTTACTTGGTGAACTTGAGCCCCTGACCAATCCACCATGTCCCTTGATTCCATTGCTAACCCTAGACTAGACCTGTTTATTGCCAGCCTCAACCGCGACCTCTAGGCTGCCTTGGCATTTCGTCGAGCATGTCCCGGGCATGCTTTGGGCGCGCCCAGAGCGTGCGTTTGGCACCCGCGAGCGCCCGAGCCGCCGCGTCATGCCCTGCAATCAATCCGGTCCGTGACCGACCGTAGCCACCACGCAATGTCCCCTTCTGCACCCACCAACCCCGCAGCTCTCGCCACGTCTCCGGCAGGCCAGCCGCTAGCCGCCACCGCCGCCCGACCGCTTCTGCGCTAGCCAGCGCCGCCCAAGCCACCAGCGCTTGCCACCTGCCTCCTGGAGCAGTGCGTGCTCATTCACAGCTTCTTCCTCTAGCGCGCGTCGCCGCCACGTCGCCCTAGCTACAGAACGACGGTCGCCGGCAAGCTTATCCACGGCCGCCGCAAACCGACTGGGTTGTGCTATAAGAGAGGCAGGCAGCCTCACACCATTCCGCTCGTGCCCCATTGGCCGTCAATCGAAGGGAGGGAGTCGTCTTCCTCCTCTCCGGCAACTCCAACCGCCACCATGGCCCCGGCCATTCCGGCGCCACCAGGGCCTCCCCCTCTCCACTCTCTCCACCAGGAACCCCCTCATCCTACCGTGAGCCCGTCCCCCTACTCAATCTTGATCGGGACTCGCCGCGAGCGAGATTTCACTTTTTCCGACGACCACCGTCCGCCGCGGAGCTCGCCGCCGGCAGCTCCGTCCACCCCAGAAGACAAAACAACCACCGGAAGGACCGCCCCGGTCTTGCGGATCCATCTCGACCATCTGGAGCCCGCGAGGAGCCGCCGTTCGCTGGCGTTGATCGCCGTTGCCTCGCCGTCATTCGGGCAGAGAAAGAGGAGGGAGATTAGACTGGTCAAACCTGACTAGTGGGCCAGGCGGGCCCACTGTTAGTGACTCAGGCGCAGTCCACACTGGATAAGTGGAAGTGCATTTCAAAAATGCGCCTTCGACGTGTACGTATTTCGAAACGTTTTTCTTTTCTGTTTTGTTTTAAATAGCAGATTTTTGACCAAACTTTGACCGCTTGTATCTTTTTAAATACAACTCCAAATAAATTAATTTTTTTCCTACCTCTCTCAAATATTGTCTAGTTTATTTTAAGATTTATTTGAAAAAATTTCAAAACAACTTTTTGTGCTGTTTTGTTTTTGTGTGTTAATTCATATATATTCTTTTAAATAGGATTTTTGAAGATTTCAAGATGTTTTGGATGCACCCTTCTTTCCCATGACCTGAAGGCAAGCATTCTGAACCCTGGTGTAATTTTTTTGTGTGTTGTTTGACTCGTTGACAACACCACCCCGACACGTGCATGCGTCATTTTATGTGAGGATGTGATCCTATTCATGGGTGCATATTAATGAGTTCATGCTAATGAAGTTGACATGATTGTGATGGAAATCACTGTCATACGACTTTCATGCATACCGGAAGGGAAGCCGGGAAGGCCCCTGTCTTGGGTAGACACGGTCTTGCCCCTAATCCTCCGTCGAGACGGTCGTGTCCGGTATGGCATGAGGGGCATGTCGCGTGCTGTTTCTATCTGTTGTTTGATATATATGCATCATTATGCTAATCATGCAGGAAATATTACAACCTCCTGAGTCGACCGTAGATCGAGTCTTGTGCCAGTAACCCTCATACTTGCTTCGTACTACCACTCGTGTCTACGATAAGTAGGGTACGGTTCAGTAAGTTGTCAACCCCTTTCCTAGCACACACCGTACAGAGAGGCCGTGGTGGAAGATACTGGAGGCATCCGGTAGTCATGCCACCGGGTCCGGGAGCATGGGTGTTTCGGTTGTAGCCGAAGGGGATAGCTTACCCAGTTTGCGCGCGGTATAAATTTTGTGATCCCATGTTACGTCGAGGTTGTAGCCTCCCCACTTAGAGTTTTGCTTGACAGGTGTCGTGGGTGATTCCAGACACAGGTGAGTTAAGCTCGTGTGTGCAAGTTAGGTGTGTTTTCAACAAAAAGACCGTAGACGGAATTAGTCCCGATGGACTAAAGGAATCAGTTACTCGTGGGTAAAGAGTACACCCTCTGCAGAGATTAAACCTATTCGAATAGCCGTGTCCGTGGTTAAGGATTACAGTCTGGGATGAGTCAAGTGTCGGTCTTAGTGTCGGTCTTCGGAGGTGAAACTGTTAAACCAGAACTGGAATTTACTACCTGTGACTTGTGATAATTATGATTATTATTATTGTTAACTAACCCGTGTTATTATTGTTATTATCGAGTATCCCTGGGATGGTTTTACCTCCGGGATATTCACAATGATTGTTCCTTTTAAAGCCCTTTATGTGGTGTCGCTCAGACGCCCGACTGTGGCATTTCTTTTAAAGCCCTTTATGTGGTGTCGCTCAGACGCCCGACTGTGGCATTTCTTTTAAAGTCCTTTATGTGGTGTCGCTCAGACGCCCGACTGTGGCATTTCTTTTAAAGCCCTTTTATGTGGTGTCGCTCAGACGCCCGACTGTGGCACTTCTTTTAAAGCCCTTTATGTGGTGTCGCTCAGACGCCCGACTGTGGCATTTATTTTAAAGCCCTTTATGTGGTGTCGCTTAGACGCCCGACAGTGCCATTTCTTTTAAAGCCCTTTCCCCTGTGGCATTCTTTAAGCCCTTTATGTGGTGTCGCTCAGACGCCACACCCGACTGTGGCATGTTTGTTGTTTATTTCAAATTTTTTATATTGCTATGTTATTACTTATTCATGATTAACATGCTCGTACGCATCAAAGTTTTATTTATCATTGGTGACTGACGTCATGAGCATAAAATATTTTCAGCACATCATTGTCATATTATGCCTGTGTTCATAATGTTTGCGAGTACATTCAAAGTACTCACTGGCTTGTCCCTGGCTATTGTCTTGGCCAGATTTTCTTGCGCGGAGAGGAGCGACCATGCCGACAGTCCCAGAACTTAAGCAACGGTGATAGCCGTCTCGCGAAGATAGGAGTTAACCTGGTCAGCTGTTCCTGTGGAAAAATGGAGTTCCATAGATACTGATGATCCACAAACCGCTTCCGCCATCAGCCATTAGAAACCATTTGTTGTACTCACAGGCCAGAATGGTCTTGTACTACATATTTTGTATTTTGCTTGGAATTTCTGTATCAAGTTGGTGCCTCATCAGCTAACAATTATCTTGGGGCTGGTGAGCACACAGGCCATTTTCTGGAAATTAATACCCGGAGAATCGGTCCCCACATGTCTCAAGCTTAGTACAACTTTGTACTAGAGCTAGTACAAAGTTGAGACACTTATTTTGGGACGGAGGGAATAATTGTGTAAGGGATTGTTTGAATTTGAGGATTCTAACAATGCAGGGATAGGAAATACACAGGAATAGGATAGGAATGCATGTGCAAAACAGAGAATTTAAAAACACAGGATTTCTGCCAATCTGTGTGTTTGGTTCATAAGAATTGGAAGATCACATGATGCAAAGAAGCATGGTGAGATTAAGTCAAACCACAAGAAAATGTACAGTTATAATGCTATTATGCTACTATCTCTTAGTCTTGTGTTTCATGAATAGGAATTTGGAAAGAAGGACAAGTGGATATTAAAATTCCTACGGTTTTTCTTCCAAGGAGACACTAAAGGAACAAATCCTACACTTTTCTATTGCTCCATTCCTTTGAACCAAATGTATGAACAGTAATACCATAGGAAACTTTCCAATTCCTATGTTTTTTATTCACTTTTCCTTTCAAGCACTGGCGATTCTAGCATGCAGGCTTGAGCAGGGAAAATCCTACACTCAAAAAATGTTTTTGTGCTACTTCTACTACTTTGGACCTAGGCCAATGCCCTACTAGCTCAACTCCCAGGCCTATCTACAAATGCACAGCTCAAACACATAGACATAAATAATGATGGCATTCAAGAGAGTCCATCACGGATAGCTAAGTTTCCTGGTACATCACTGCTTGTCATATAGTAGGAGAAACTAATTGTATTTCATGTTACTACGTGTGCTCAGTGGACAATATATATAACATGTAGAGTAAAAAGAGATGCAAAAAGTGTACAACCACTTTGGTGAAGCCATGTTGACCTCAGCGTGATTGGGTTGGTCGGTGAGGATGCTCCGGCTGGTTTGGCTGTCGGAAGAGGGGAAGAAGATCTTAGGCGTCTGGCGATGGAGATCGGGGTACTGCTCCACTGTGATGGAGGGTTTCGTTGTTGGAGCAGCTCCGATGAGTTGTACGACGGCGAGGCTGAAGCAAGACAAGAGAGACAACGTTAACCTGAGTGGAATTCTAATAGCATCTTGTCATAGCCCTAGCTCAGCCCCTGTTGGCTTTGCTTGTTTCTCATGCAATCATGTTTACAATTCAAATGAATTTGAAATGGGGATGACAGAACCCCCAGCACCACCTTAAACCAACTAGGGTTCACCAAAATCTTTTCAATAAACCCAAAATGCCCTTCTAAAATGTTCATCATCTTTGCATTGGTCTAGAACCTCTCCCAAAAATGGTGCACATTTTTCTAGACCATTCTGGATTTTTGAATTAAATCATATGTTATTTGCATTTGGACATTTTTAAATGCTATAAAATATTTTAAATGTCCAAATAATCATAAACTTAAATGTTTAATGTTGGATATATTTCAAATAGTGGGCCTAAGCAGTTTCATGATTTTTGAGTTAGTATTAGTATTTTTAATAAAGCCCTAAAGACTACAGAATAATAGAAAACGGAAACTAAAATAGGAAAAGCAGAGAGAGAGAAGAAACTTACCTGGCACCCACCAAAGCCATCCTGGTCGGCCCAGTTGGCCATCTCAGCCCACCAGCGCCACCAACCTCAAGCTCCTGCCAGGAGGACGCGCGCGCGTGGTCGCCGTGTGCGGGCACGCGCCCCAGCCACCTCCTTCTGGCCGCTCCCCCCTCGACGCCCTGGACGCCTCTGGGAGACGCCACACAACTGCTTGACCCCTCTCACTCTTCCCTGTGGCCCTCCTTTCCTCTGCCACCGTTGCCGCTATAGCCACGGCCACTGCCTCGCCTCCCCAACACCTCCACGAGGTCCGCCTCCGTCCTCTACGCCTCTACAACGAGCCATGAGCCGTGGGACGCCCTCGAATGTCGTCCAAGTCGTCATCTTCAACCTCCGGCCGCCCAGATCTCCGGCGACCCTGCGTTGCCTCCGATGCACCCCCGGCCTCGTCTCCGCCTCGGTTGGATCCACTGTGAGCTCCTGCTGCTTCTCCTGTGCTCGCCCCCTCCGTTCCCGTCCCCTAGCTCCGTCTTCCACCACAACCGAAGCTCGCCGCCGCAGTGCCTTGTTGCCGTCGTGACCAGAGCCACAGTGGCTCGAAACCGAGCACACTACCATGCTCCACACCTCGCCAGGAGCACGTAGCACACACCAGCACCTCCCCTATTGCCCTGCATCACCTAACCCGCCATTGGTCAAACTCCGACCGCCGCACAAGTCGCCGCCACCGCCAACCTAGGCCATCCCAGCTGCTGCCACTGCCACCACTAGATGCGCGAGAGCGCCAGCAAGCCATAGCAACAAACCGCTCTCGAAACTGTGGCCTATAGCTCGATCCCGAGCGTCACCGCCGCGAGCCGTGGTCGCCGTCGTTTAATCGCCGGCACGTCTAACGTGGCTACGTCATTAGTGATTAATCACATTTAGTTTAACCACGCCAGCCGTTGACATCAGGGCCCCTCCTGCTATATAACCTCGGGTTAATCTTTTAAGCAGTTTTAGTTAAACCAAGCAGGACCCACATGTCAGAGTTGACTATGCTGACGTGGTCGTTGACCGGACCCACCTGTCAGTGATTCTAACCAGGCATGTGTCACTGACGTGTGGCCCCCACATGTCAGGTTTGACCTGGACCGACTGTGTTGACCTGTTGACGTCACACTAATGTCAAGCTGACGCAATAAGTCAATTTCTGGATTAAAACAATTCAGCAAATTCTAGAAAATAGCTAAAACTTCTAAAACTCGTAGAAATTAATCTGTAACTTGAAATGCAAAGATTTATATATGAAAAATGATCAGAAAAATCCAATCTATCCATCTGTACTAGTTTCATGCATGTTTAAGCAACTTAACCTTGCTGTTTAGTGCAAAACATGATAAGGCACTATTTAAATTCATAAGTTGAGTTTGGGATTGAACCTTTGGTTCAAAATAACCGAAACCCTTCTAGATTTAGTTGCATTAGCTCAATCCATAGCATATTGCCATGTCATGACCATGCATCATATTGTGCATTACATTGATTGTGTTTCCTTCTTTCTTGCCGGTATTTGTCCCCTCTCGATAGACGTGGTTTCGACGATGAGTTTGATGACACCGATGAATAACTATATTGTCTTCAGAAGTGCCAGGCAAGCAAAAACACATTGTTCATTCCGGTACAATCCCACTCTCTCACTCCTGCTCTCTTTTACTGCATTAGGACAACAACGATTCATCTGTTACTTGCTGCGGTAGTTGAACCCATTTTTCCTCTGCATGACCTGTCATTGCCATAGTAAATAGATGAAACCCAGTAGCATGAGTAGGAGTTGTTTGAGCCCTAATGTGCCTACTCATTCATGCTTGTGTTTCATGCCTGCTATTCTTAGAGTTGTGTCAGGTCTGATTCACCGGGGATGAATTGGAACAATGTTGAATATGTCCTAATGTGTGCGAGCTAAGGGTGTGAACACGATTTGGTAAAGGTAGCGGTGAGAGGCCATGTAGGAGTACATGGTGGGTTGTCTCATTGAAGATGTCCTCAGGAACTGATTCTGTGTTTGTGATCCATGAACAGCTACTACCACGCGTTGGGCCCGAAACCAATGGACCCTCTTGGCTTCTTAACCACCCTTGTCCTCTGTCCAGTAGTTCCAAGTAGTTTCTGGTGTTTGTAGTATGCTAGAGACCATGCGCAGCGCTGACCGGAGGGGTGGGCTGTGATGCGGTAGGCACATGGCCGGGTATGCCGGGCGCCCGTTTGGTGTCGCAGAACCCTGTACACATCGTTCGGGGCCGTATGTGGCAACCTCGGCCGGACCCCCTGTGGATGGAACCTGAATAGGCGATAAACCTGGACTAGAGACTTGAGTGTTTAGCTAGGCCGTGGCCGACACCCTCGTTGGCTTCCGCTTGAAGGTTGTTGAGTACATGTCGTGTAAATGACAGTAAGTGGTGAGAGCGTGTGCGAAGAAGTACACCCCTGCAGGGTTAACATCAGCTATTCAAATAGTCGCGTCCGTGGTAAAGGACCCCTGGGTTGCCTGTACAGTTCATAGACAAGTGAAAGTGGATACTCTAAAATGCGCAAGATAAGTGTGAGTGCTATGGATGGTGTTCTCGTAGGGAGACGAGAGCGGATCCATAGTGGTGTATTGATATGGTGAATATGTGGACTCGTGTGCACTACCTCAAAAGAGTTACTTGTAGTCGTAGTTCAGGTTAGCCACTGAGTCAAAGCTGGCATGCTACAGTTAAACCCCACCATGCCTTTGTTGATAATGATGCATGTGCAGATAGTTCTGATGTAATGCTTGCTGGGTACATTTGTACTCATGTTTGCTTAATTTAATATTTTGTAGAGAGACATCAGTCTTGCTAGTAGTTCCGCTTGGACTTCGACGTTTAGCTTGCTACCTCAGCAACGATCTTGTGCCCTCGGCAGGATCTGGTAGTTAGTCAGGTTTCTCAGCCCTTTTCATTTGCAGACGTCTATACTCAGACATGTTAAGCTTCCGCATGTGCTTTGATTTGTATGCTCTGAATGTTGGGTCATGATAGCCATGATTGTAATACTTGGCTCCTCGGAGCCTATTGAATAAATACTTGAGTTTTAGAGTCATGTTGTGATGCCATGTTGTATTTGCACATATCGAGCATATTGTGTGTATGTTATTGAAATGCTTGGTATGAGTGGGATCTGACAACCTAGTTGTTCATCCTTGGTAGCCTCTCTTACCGGGAAATGTCTCCTAGTGCTTCCACTGAGCCATCGTAGCTTGCTAATGCTCCGGAACACTTAGGCTGGCCTGCATGTGTCCTTATTCGTTCATGTGTCTGTCCCTTCAGCGAAATGTCACGCGTTGTTCCTTTAAGTCCATGTAGCTTGCTATGACTTGGGTTCATACGTTGTTGATCGACACGTTCGTTGTTGGGTCATGTATGCTTGTCCATGTAAGTTAGTGCCACTTTGGGTCCACGACTAGTCATGTCAGCTCGGGTTCTTTGTCATATGGATGCTAGTGGCATCCTCATATACGTGAGCCAAAAGGCGCAAACGGGCCCGGGCCAGGTAAGGTGGCACCCGTGGGAATACCATGCGTGAGATCGCAAAGTGGTATTATGTGTTATATGCTAGATCAGTGTGACTTAGAATCGGGGTCCTGACAGGTTTGGTATCAGAGCCTAACTGCCCGTAGGATTACCAAGCCAAACATGTCGAAGTTGAGTCTAGAAATTCTTTAGTTATATAAGGGAAATTATAGTGGATGGGAACGTAAGGCTCTTTTTACTTCTTTACCTTATGCCCGTCTGATATGGGTCATCCTATCTTTCCTACGGGGTTAAGGAACTAGGCTTCTCCTCTTTTATCACGATCATGTGTTACTAATCCATAGACTTATAGGAATGATGGATTCAAGTCTTAGTTCAGTCTCTACTACTTTCATGTGTTCATAGTTTGTCTCAGAACTTTGATATTGAGATGATCGAGTGGCTATGCCACCATTTTGCAGGATATCTCAAATTCTTTGAGCATTTACAGCGGTAATGCTGTCCGAGTCATCCCAGGTGTCTAAATAGTCTGATGCATTTGCAAATTCCTTCTTACCATTTTGAAGTTCCTTTGTGCTAGATCAACCACACAACTAGTGTGTTGAGGTACTTCATTGCCTTGGCATTTATGTTGGAGCTATTATTATGACCCTAGGTGTCTAGAGTATCACTTAGTAATCTAGCCATGCTTTATGTTCCCAGTGATTCTAGCCATCATTCTCGAAAGCATCCCATGATGCCACTTAGTAGTAGGTATTCTACTCCTGGGTTTTGAAACCCAAGATTCACCCCACTTACTTCATGTTGATAGTGTTTGCTAGTTCCTATAGGATTTAGTAACATTTGCGATAGTTCTCGAAGTTCATGGTATTTCCTTCTTCCAATACCATGAACTACTTATGGCAGAAGTTCCTCGTTGAACCAAAAGTTCACAACTAGAGTGCTCTTGACGAGTTCTTGATTCTATATTGTGACTCTGCCAGTTCTAGCTCTCTGCATGGTTTATCCAGAAGAAACCTGTTGAACTTGTTCGACGTGTTAATCTATGCATCCACAACTCAGAAAGTTATATGTTCCTTTGAGTTGTCCCTCCTTAGTGTTATTCTGACCTTCGTCTATCAGTTGATAGTCAGGAGTAGTAGTGCATTCATGATCATTGATGCCTGTTATTCTTCTGGTCCGTCAAGCCATTCTATTCCGGAATGACTAGGAGAAACAAACTCTAGTACCTTTTCCATTTCCAGGATTGGGTCAAAGCAGTTGAATTCCGCAGATCAAAATGCCAATCCAGCTTTTGTTATGTTCTACCCTGGAGCATTACCCCCTTTATGTCAGGGATATCATGAGAATTGCCTCTTATGAATTCTTGATGTAGTGATACTTCCCGCCATCATTATTCATTCCTTGGTCCTCGTGTTGTTGTAACTAGAATGTCGGCAAGTGAATCATGATGTGTGAAATTAATACTGCTAGCAACTATGTTGCTTAGTGATTTATGGACAATAATCTCATTCTTAGCATGTTGGTTATTGAATTATCATCCTAAGGTTGATCGTGCTACCTAGTCCTTAATTCTGGTGCACTCCTTGATCAATGAGTTAGGATTGTGTCAACCCCTCGCTCCTTTGATCATATCGTCTTGCCCTGAAAAGCAAGTTTGTTCTCGAGCTTAGTAACATATCTGTGGTTCTTGATTTTTCGAATTTCTTCTCGGAAGTACCACCAGGTTGTCACCTGACTGTTATGTTGAGCTCGTGATCAAGTTGGTTCCTTGTAACCACCCCTTCTCCAAGAATCTGTGTTGGATAATCTGAGCTAGTTGGTCGAGCTAAACAACAACATGGAGAGTTGGAAGATAAAAGCTTGCCCGACTCAGTTCACTCCAAAGGGATATGATGCGGAGCATCCCACGATCATCCCCATGGACTCATCTACATCCCCTACAACACCACTTGGACCTATGACTCGAGCACGTGCAAGAGCTCTTGAAACCGAGGTGACATCACTCCTCTCACAACTCCCTTTCGATTCACATGAGACATGGTTACTACCTCAAACGGAAATGCTATGCATACTCCGGTACCAAGGAGTTAACCATGGAGAAGCTAGGAAGCAAGGAGAACCGGAAGCGGAAGACATGCGTGAAGACGGAGAGAAAAAGCGCCAAGTCCCAGACTGGCCGGACGATCCGGACGGCGGCCCGGACAATCCGGACAGAACCCGGACGGTCCGGAACCCGGTCCGGACGATCCGGCTAATGTGCACAGAAGGCACCCGAAGGTCTCACCTGAAGCCAGATCATCCGGACGGCGTCCCGGATCATCCGGACCCTGCCCGGACATCCGGACCCCCAGCCGGACATCCGGCCCTACACCACCACCATCTGCGCCTCCAGCCCATCCGGGCCTACACCCGGATCATTCTGACAAGCCGGATCATCCGGCTCCACCCCCGGATCATCCGGCCCGCGCCTGCGCGCGCGTGTTGGGCTGAGCCCATGTACCCCTTCGCCCCTCTACCCTATATATAGGACTCCTCCTCCTCACTTAGATACTTAGCATTGTGATAGCTCATTTAGAGATAGAGCTCTACTCATCCGTACCGGATCTACTCCACGTGAGGGACCGTGCCTCCTCGGAGAAGATCCTTTAGGATTCAAGGCCTCCATCAGGAGAAGACAATCAAGACCTCCTCACGGAGAAGAACGGTTACTCGTGTATCGTTCGATGTTGACTATGTATCTCGTGCTACTCGTGCTTCGATGATCTAGACCTTGTGTGATCGATCTCTTGTCGGTTGAGTGTTTCTCTCGTTCTCCCCATGATTTCCTCGTATTCTTCCGCGCGCTCTTCGTGTTTCCCTGTAGGATCCCCTCCAAACGTGAAAGATCGGCCCCTAGGGTTCCGCCCTACATCATCTTGGTATCATGAGCCACGTTGATCATGTTTTTGGAGCCCCTACCCCGTGTTTTCTAGCTTGATTTTGTTGTTTTCGTCCTAAATCCGAAAATCCCCACCAAAAATAGCCCCCAATTTTTTTGTGATTTGTTGGTTTTGATGATGATTTGTTGATTTTGATCCGTGGATTCGGTGTGTAACTCATGGATCTTGCTTTTCCCCACCTTCTCCCCCTTGAAATCCATCCAAAATGCGCGGAATCGTCGAAATTCTCGCCGTTTTCTTGTTCATCCCGAGCAGTTCCCAACCGCGATTGACCTGCCCGGATCATCCGGACCCTGACCCGGATCATCCGGACGTGCCCGGATCATCTGGACGAGCCCGGATCATCTGGCTTCCTCTGCCGAAACTGCATTTCTGCAGTTCTCCACCACCACCACCTATGCCTACGCAGTCCCCCACTTCGACCACCACCACTTTCACTTGCCAAAACCCCACGACACAACCTCCGTACCACCATTCGACTTTGGGTTCGACAATTTGAGTTGTGATTTCCCGTGTCCAATTATGTTTCGGCTATTTAGGTACGGTGCGACATCAACATCACCAATGCTCATCTTCGTTGACTACTCATCTTCGTTATGGACGGTAACTTCGACGACATCTTCGTCATACCTTGTAATTGCATTGATAACCATCATACCCCATCTTTTGCATAGCTTACCCATCGAGACTAGCCTTTGATTATTGCCGGCAACGTGACTTGTGCACATTAGTGATCATATCATACCATACATACAATATCATCTGTTGCGTCACAAAGTTGTCATCGCATACACAGTTGCTATCTTGGTTCATGAAGTATCGCATAAGAAAAGAGCTCAAAAGTGAAAGAGCCAACCAAGCTTTTAAGTAAAAGAGAAAGATAAGCAAAGAGCTTATAAGAAAAAACCATAGCATCACACTACATTAAGATTGTCATACTCGATCATCTTGGATCATAACACCAAAATACCATACATATAGTGTCGTGGAATTAACACGTTAGATGTCCTAGCAGAAGGACTTAGTCATGGCACCATCGCAACAAGATTAGCTTAAAGGGGTTAAACCGGACAAAGGACACGCGAGTTTTATACTAGTTCGGCCCCTTACGATGAAGGTAAAGCCTACGTCTAGTTGTGATGGAATTATTGGGGTTTCGATGACCAGGGAGCGAATACGCTTTGCCTGAGTCTCGAATTGTTGTTTCTTGTCCCTGAACCGCCGTCGGGTCGTCCCTTTATATACACAGGTTGACACCCGGCCGGTTTACAGAGTTCCGAGGCCGTTCCCTAACTTACAATACAAGTTATACAACTATGGCGGTTTACAATTATGGGCCCTAATCCGCCTTTGGGCTCTGGGCCTCTAAGCTTTACTAGTAGAGCACCATCTTCTTTTATCTTCATGGGCTTCAATATGGATGAGTGTGAACCGGCCCCTCCTGGGCGGTTTACACTCAGTAGTTGTATCCTCAACATTAGGCCCCAGATTGATTTGAACCTGTTCATGTCAATCTTCGATACTTAGAAAATTCCCCGAACATCTTCTTATGATCCTTGTAAACTGCCATGATATCTTCTCCCTGTAAACTTCGGTAAACCGCCATGACGTCATCTTCTAAAATTGTAGTAAATCATCATGATGTCATCTATGTATAAAAAGTTTATAAAGATTCCCATCATTAATTATCTTCCGAAGATCGAGGCGACAGCTGCGCCCCATTTTGCTGCTTCGGGCTCCTCGATTCTTGCGCCTATCACTTATCCCTTCGCCTTTATAAATAAGACTGGGGGTCCTTTCCATTTCCCCCCTTGCCTCTTCGCATCTTCTTCCTCCTCGCGACCCCGAAGAGCTCAAGCATCACCACCGCCGTCGACCCTTGAATCTGCACCAACTAGGCCGCTGCATCAACCTGTTCGTACCAGAAACTTTGCGACACTCCTCTACCACTATGTGGCCCTGGTAAGTACTCCCTTTCTCAACTATCAAATCAGCATTAGGGTTCCAAGGTTCTTCGGTGTTCATCAACATTCATCGGTGCTCATCTGCTTTCCCTTACCATCTCATTGAATCTAGCTAGGCCTGAAAGCTTCTTCTTGTGGCCGAAGCCGCAGTTTTAGTCTGTCCCACCATAGCATCTCGTTGTTCCTGGATAGATCCCATCTGGACTGTTAATGTTCTACCATCGCCATTTTTAGGGCTCAGAAAATTTTCTTTACTAGGCCCTGGTAGATCCAAAATTATAATACCATCTTGCGAAACCCGTTTCTTCAGTATTTAGTAAATTTCAGATGTGCTTCTTCCACTTATAGGCGGTTTAATCTTTAGAAAATGATAATCCACCAGGTACCATTAGCCCTCACGTAAATCACCATCTTAACTTGAGCATCAAAATCTGGTTTATCATACATATATGCTCCAATTAACTCCCCCGGTTTAACACCGGTTTGTGCACATCATTCTTGAACCATGAACCGGCTTTTGTACTTCCTTTACAGTTTGTCCTCCAAAATGGCCAAGCAATTCTCCTCTTGCAACTGGGTTCCTTCCCGGATCACAGAAACACAACTCAATGGATATGTTCTAACTTGCACTTTGGCCAAGAAGGAGGTCATTCATTGGCGAGTCCCTGGCCCTGAGTGCCCTCCTGAACCTCAAGATGGAGAAGTGGTTGTATTTATGCAGCATCTGGACCGGGGATTTAGCCCTCCCGGATGAAAGTTTTTCTGGGTTGTGCTTGCCAACTTCCAACTCCATCCTCAAGACATTGGACCGAACTCTGTGTCCAACATCTGCAATTCCCAAGTGTTCTGTGAAGTTTACCTTCAAGAAGAACCGACTGTTGAACTCTTCAGGGACTTCTTTCACTTGAACCGCTGCACTAAATTTTCTGACGGCCCCAATACTGAACTTGGCGGAGTGTCGATTCAGAAAAGGAAAGAAGTTGATTTTCCTCATGCCAGACATCACAGCGACCCCAAAGATTGGAATCAAACATGGTTCTACTGTCAGAACACTGCTCCTGCTGATGAAAACCCTCTGCTGGGTTACCGTGCTCACCGGCTCAGCAATGGACATCCACTGCCTTAGCGGCTCACTGCTAAAGAACAACAAACATATGCGCCTCAACTTGCTAAGCTCTGGGCTCTTCTAGCAAACGGCTTAACAGGCATTGATCTCGTTCGTTGCTGGGTATCATGGGGCATCCTGCCCTTAAGCCACCGCACCAGGTTGATGCATGAGTACACCGGGGACATCAAGGACCCTCAACGGCACCATGAGATACAGATGACTGACGATGAAGTCACTGAGTCTGTCAAGAAGATGCTGGATGAATCAATCGCTGAATATAGCAAGACTGGGCTGCGTCCCTTTTATGCCTCCAACAAACCGCCAACGGTAAAAATTTTATTCTTCTGCTTTTTTGATCTGTCTCCGCTTTAACATTTTTCTGATAACCCTTTGTTTATTCTTACAGGCCAAAGCTCCTTTCTGGAATAGGAAAACTCAAGAAAAACTGGCAAAAGCTCAAGACAAACCGGCGAAGGCTGCTCGCGCTAAGAGCAAGGCCATCAAGAGGCCAGCAAAGAAGAAAACCGCCGAATCCTCTGCTCCGCCCGAAGATGTTGACGATTTGGAACAAGAGGTAGAACTTGACTCCCTCGGTTCACTTTTCATACATCTTATTAACAATGACCATTACCAGGATGATGCGGAAGCTAGCCGTGCTGATCATGTAGAGGTAATCTCCCTTTCTTCCAATTCCGATCTTGTGCCAGTAAGAAAAATCCGTCGCGCAGTCCGGAAAGTGAAGCGTTCACATCCTTTCACTCATTTGGATCCACAGCATCCTGAAGCTCGTCGCACAACCCGGCATAGTGGCCAGCAAGTCACTTCCTCCGGTTTACCGGACACTCCAATCCGGAAGCGCCGTGCATAGGTCTCTTGTTATTCTAACAAGTCTTATCCCTTGGCGGGTTACTTCCGATACCCTCTAAATCCGTCTGACTCAAATTATCAGGTAACTTCCAATTCATCCTCTGGCGATTCATCAACCATGCAAATGCCTCCCCTCAAGACCGTCCCTGGGTAAGTACAATAATCTTAGCTTTGCCTGCTTGCACCGGTTTACTATTAACCTCTGTGTGCCATTTTGCAATGCCAAAGCCCGATTTAGCAAGAAGGCGAAAACAAATGCTCCCACTGATGAGATTGAACCGGATAGGACCTCAGAAGGTGATGGCGGAGATGTTGATATTGCCATGGATGATCCTGTGCCACAAGGTCAGGCCACTGACGCTGATCCGCCCGAAGTTAACCCGGTGAGCCCGCATATCGATCCGCCAAGCCCGCAAGCCAATCCTCCAAGTCCAACTGCTGATCAGCCGAGCCCGGCCAAGGCCTCAGACAAATCGGAGAGCCCAAATACAGCAACTGATGATGTTGTGATTACTGGAGTTGGCCATACTTCTCCTAGTAATCATGTCACTTTGTCAAAGCACAGTGCCAAGGTGGAATCTGTTGCTAAAGAGAAGGGCAAATGGAAGACTTATCTGTCAAGTTATGCTCATCTCCCCGCTCAAGAACTTCACTCTCGATACTTAAACCGCCTATATACAAGCCGTGACTATGAGGCCGATTTGGTCAACTTGATGAAGGAGCGTTATGAGGTAACTTCCGAAAACTTCATAAATTTTCTTTGCACTGTATATCAACTCCATTGTAGCCTCCAAGGGCCGGTTTATCTCTTCAAGATGAACCGAGACTTTAAATAAAAAGACTTTCAACTCTGTAGCCCCCAAGGGCCGGTTTACCTTTGTAAGATGAACCGAGACTTCTGTTCCAAACTTGTCCTTGTTGAATTCCTTCACCTTTGGTTTTTCTGATCAATTGTGCATTAGCCCCCAAGTGCCAAGATTAATACTTGTATTGAGCCTTGGGACTTTGAATGATAGTAAAAAATAAAAAGCAATCCGCATTAGCCCCAAAGTGCCAAGCGTATAACTTGTTTATGTGCTCGGGATTTTGAGAAAAAATCTTAACATCTTCACCATCTGTCTTTTGCAGGCTGACTTGATCAACAAAGATACCCAGATTGCTGATCTGCAAGAAAACATTAAGTCCCAGCAAGCAGAAACCTCCAAGGCCAAGGATGAACTGAAGGGTTCTTTAACTGCCATGGAGCAATTAAAGAATGGTTTCAAAGGTGAGCGGGTGGATTGGGAAACAGAGAAGGCTGCTCTATTAAAGAGGGCTGAAGATGCCGAAGCAGCTCTGAAACCGGTGGCCGAGGAGCTGACTGGGCTAAAGCATCAAGTGAATGCTATGACTTCAGCAATATTTGGTAAGAACTCTTTGTAAGCACCTTTCCTAAACATTTTGAAAGTTGCCGGTTGAACAGCAAATTCTTAAACCGCTTGCAGGTAGCCGTGTTGCTCATCTGGGTTCAGATATGTGGATGAAGTTGAAAGCAGCCTACACATTGATAGAACAATTGTATACTGGTGCTCAACAAGTCATCTGTGCGTCCTCCTCCAACAAACCGGCACCAATCTTGATCAAGGATACATTGGCCAAATTGTTTATGACCCCGGCCCAGATGGAAGAGGTCAAGCGGTCTGCCGCAAGAGCCGGCTCTTTAACAGCACTGACTCGAGCCAAAGCTTGGATTGCTGATCTTGATCCGGCAGATATTGCAAAGGGCTATCCTGGTCAACAAGAAGACGGATTAGACTTTGACAACGAAGCCATCAAAGCCTTGACAAAAGAGGTGCGTCCACTAGCAAGCCAATTGGCTGAAGAGGTTGACTTGTTTGTCTATCTGTCCAGCTATGACGCAGACAACAAGCGGGTTGACGCAGCTGTGAAAGAAGCTCAGAACCTTATCCCTCCAATCCGTAAGCACACCTATGCTCCTGACATTGAACCATCCAATCTTATAAGCAATGAAGCTGTCTTCCAAGCCTTAACCATGATTGATTGGACCACCCTTGACTTCCAGCCACTGGGTGAAGAGGAGGAAGTTGAACCGATGCGAGATGATCCTTCAACTTCACGTCAGCCTGGTGCTGAATCATAATCTGCCAGCCGGTTTGACTTTCACATATAGCGTTGCGGGCAACAAACAAGTATTATTTTGGGCATCAAAGCGCCTTGTAATAGGCCAGTTGAAATATTTTGCTCTTCTGCCATCGTGCACTGCTACCTTATATTGTAATCCGGTACGATTGTTGCTATGCTTGCTTTATTTGCCTTAGTACTTTTATCAAATCCTGCCTTCTGCATTTGAAAATCTTCAACATGTCCTGGCGGTTTACCGCTGGACGGGTTATGATACCCAATACAGAACCAGAATTCTTATAACCAAGGTCATAAAGTAATAAAATATGAAATATATCATACCTGTAATATTAAATCACCTTTTATTGGCTTACCAACTTTATCTAGTAAGGGTGATAACCCAAACCTTGAGTGTTTGAAAACTCCCACCGTATTGTGCTGGTGCATAATAAACCATGTCGGGTTATGATCAACACCGGATGATCATCCTGGCGACTTATGGTCAATGCTAGACCGGATTAAGATATGTCGGTTCATAATTGATTATGTGCTAACAACTGATAACTGGAAGCCACACCGGGTTAATAAACATCGGGTTTGATGTAAGGACATATAGTCTGGCCGGGTCAGTAAACACCAGTTTAAATTAAAACTTGATCAAAAAGAGATAGGACTTGCAAAAGCAAAAGCAAATAAAACTTGTAGTCGAGGCTTTTCGAGGGCTGGCTGGCCTAAATTCGAGGCTTTTGGTGGGCTGCCAGGCCACTGAGTTAAACCATTTGACAAAGCCTTTTAAGATGGACCTCCAACTAACCAATCGTCGTTTTAACTTTGACAAGTTCAGGGTCTGTATAAGAGTGACTTGTCAAAC
Source organism: Triticum aestivum (assembly GCF_018294505.1). Classification (NCBI taxonomy): domain Eukaryota; kingdom Viridiplantae; phylum Streptophyta; class Magnoliopsida; order Poales; family Poaceae; genus Triticum; species Triticum aestivum. The sequence continues at coordinate 312,634,339 of NC_057804.1, read as the reverse complement.
GTTCGGCGGGTCATGCGAGGATTACCTGGATAGGAGTGGCTTACTTGATGAAGGCAGGTTAACCCGGGGTTTTAGGTGAATACACCAGGCTTCCAAGCCGTGGGTCGATACCCAATTACAAGGGTCCTTTCAAACTCTTTGTTGCTTTGCACAAAGAGCCCCAAAGTAACTTTGTGAGCAGTGATCAATGGGTGCCTATGTTTGAGTTGTGCTTTTAGCAACAATACACACTTTGACCCCTTGGGTGTGAAGCTCCCCAACTTTATTGTGGCATGATAGCTGGGTTAATGGACAAACAGGACGTCGCTTTGTAAGCAGAAGCCCCCTTGTAACCAAGAAATATTCAAAGAATGGTAGAGGCCCTGCTTGTAGCAAGGATGCCGGTTTATTATATTGATCATAATATATACATTGTCAAAATATGTACATAATGAGAGCCTATGGCTCATGTGTAGTAAGGCTGTAGAAGAGCGATATTCCACGGCCGACGGGTCTCCTCCTCCGATTTGCTTGAGTCTTTGTGCTCGCGAATGTCGATGAGGTAGTATGATCCGTTGTGCAGATTCTTGCTGACCACAAAGGGCCCTTCCCAAGGTGGGGATAACTTGTGCATATCGGTCTGATCCTAGATGAGCTGGAGCACTAAGTCACCTTCTTGAAAGGTTCTTGTTCTAACCCGGTGGCTGTGATAACACCGCAGGTCTTGCTGATAAACCGCCGAACGAGCCCACGCCATGTCCATTTTTCATCTAATAGGTCCAGTGCTTCTTGACGTGCTTGCTCGTTGTCCGCTTCAACATAATTGGCAACCCGGGGCAAGTCATGACGAATATCACTTGGGAATATCGCTTCTGCTCCGTAAACCATGAAGAAAGGTGTATAACCTGTAGATCGGTTTGGGGTGGTGTTTATGCTCCATAGCACAGATGGTAACTCCTCCACCCAACAACCCGGCGTCCTTTTCAAAGGAGCCATAAGCCGGGGCTTGATACCCTTCAAGATTTCCTGATTGGCTCTCTCAGCTTGACCATTAGATTGGGGGTGAGCCACAGATGATACATCAAGCCGGATGTGCTCTTGTTGACAAAAGTCCTCCATCTCGCCTTTGGAGAGGTTTGTGTCATTATCTGTGATAATGCTGTGTGGAAAACCGAAACAAAAAATCACCTTTTTTATGAATTGAACCGCCGTGGCTGCATCACACTTGCTTACTGGCTCTGCTTCAACCCATTTAGTAAACTTGTCAACGGCCACCAACAGGTGGGTCTTCTTATCTTTGGATCGCTTGAAGGGCCCTACCATGTCAAGCCCCCAAGTAGCAAATGGCCAGGTGATGGGAATCATCCATAGCTCCTAAGCCAGAACATGAGCTCATCGTGAGAATTTCTGACAACCGTCGCAACGCCTCACCAAGTCCTCAGCATCCGCATGAGCCGTCAGCCAATAGAAACCATGAAGAAAAGCTTTAGCAACCAAGGATTTTGAACCGGCGTGATGACCACAGTCTCCTTCATGGATCACTCGTAGAATCTCACAACCTTCTTCAGGAGAAACACAGCGTTGGAACACACCAGAGACACTGCAATGGTGTAACTCGCCATTGTGAATCACCATGGACTTGGATCCTGGACTATCTGTTTGGCCAAGACTGCATCCTCTGGCAACTCGCCCCGGTTCATATACGCTAAGTACGGAACCGTCCAATCCGGAATAACATGTAAAGCAGCCACCAACTGTGCCTCCGGATCAGGAATAGCGAGATCCTCCTCTGTAGGCAACTGAACTGACGGGTTGTGCAAAACATCCAGAAAGGTATTGGGTGGCACCGGTTTATGCCGAGATCCCAGCCGGCTTAAAACATCAGCTGCCTCATTTTTGCGCCTGTCAATGTGCTCCACTTGATAACCTTTGAAGTGACCAGCCACAATATCCACCTCTTGTTGGTAAGCCACCATGAGTGTATCCTAGGAATCCCAAGTACCTGAAACTTGCTAGGCTACCAGATCCGAGTCTCCAAAGCATCATACCCGGCTTAATTTCATTTCCTTAGCCACTCGAAGACCATGGAGTAAGGCTTCATACTCAGCTGCATTGTTAGTACAAGGGAACATTAAGCGAAGAACATAATGTATTTTATCACCTCGAGGGGAATTAAGGACAACTCCAGCCCCCAATGTCGGCGTTCTGGGAACGGGGGTACCCAGACTTGCCTGCCTGCAGCTTGCGGCGTGGCTCAAGGAGTGGCCCAGTACAGCCCATCTTCATCAGCACATGCTCAAGACCCTCGCGAGGGGCCAAGCCTCGTGGGGCAGACGACAGGAGGCTTCCTCAGGCATGACCTCCTCAGGCTGGCTCGCGAGGAGGCAGAGAGATCAAGGAGGGGTACCTCACGAGGTGCCCGTGACGCAAACCATGACGACCAAGGCTAGGCGGGCGCCGGCCTGCGCAGAGCCCTTGTTTCCTCTTTGGTGCAAAGGGGGCAAGCGCAGGCAAGGGTATCAAGCAAAGGCAACCATTTCGGTGCAACAAGACCAATACCAGCAGGACGGCAGAACAGAGGTCATCGTGGAGCCCAGGCCGGCGTCATCGTCAGGGTCTTTGGCAGGCGAGGACCAACTTTAGTCAGGACAAGTGTACTAGATGTTCCCCTTCAAAATGGCCAATTGTTGGCGCCCTTCCTGCTCAATATTTGGGAAGAGGCCCGGGGCCTTCGCCTATAAATAGGACTAGCCACCCATAGGGTAGAGGCATCGGATCTGCATCTGAGACACATAGAGAGAGAGGCGACTGAACTCCCCCTAGCAGTTCATCGCCCCAGCCAAGAACAGACCCTCGCAAGGTTGTTCCTCCATTGTACTGTTCCTCATCATCCCCTGAGGAAATCCACCACACCACAAACTGGAGTAGGGTATTACACCATAATGGTGGCCTGAACCAGTATAAATCTCGTGTCCCTTGTGTTGTTCTTCGTGTAGTTTTAGATCCTGGCGAGGCGGTGAGACATGGGTAGGCTGGAGGTGTGATCTCTGCGTGCACCCAAATGTTCGAACCTTAAGGGTCCGCTGGAACCTGAAATACGACATTTGGCGCGCCAGGTAGGGGGTGCGCTGGAATCTGCCTTCCGTCGCCTCGTGTTTCGCCACCCGTCGCATCATCGTCATCATGTCCGGCGACCCAACGGGCAATCCTGATCCCTGGGCCGCCTGGCCTGCCCACGCAGAGCCGCTTGACCAGTGTGACCTCAACCCCGTGCCCCAGGAAGCCCGCAGTCTGCAGGGTGCTGCGGGCCGCGGCCGACGAGGTCAGACGACACCAGCTCTCACACCACGGCAGGTGCGGTTGGCAGCAAGGGCCTTGAGCCACGCCGCGGCCACGGCGCTGTACTCACGGCGAGAGCAGGCGAACTCAAGGGCCGCGCTCATGGTAGCTCGAGAACTACTACAATGCAGGCTGCTAGAGGGCGGCCGTGATGTTCTACTGGAGCGGGTGGTAGAGCTCCTGGGCTCCGCCGCCTCGGGGCTCACCCCTTCTGCACCCAGCTGCCGCCTCAGGCCCAAGGCGGATCGCACGGAGGCCCCACACGCGCCCGCACTTCTCCAAGCGAATTCCAGGGCCACTTCAACGCCAACCTGGCCGTCGGCGCCTGGCCACCAACGGTGCTGCCTCCGCCTCCGACCAGCGAAGGGGGATCCACTACAGCCCATGGTCCCAGTGAGTCGCCGTGCTACCACTCCTAGGTTGGCACCATGAGCAGAACTGCGTGGCACATGGGGCACTATGGCGAGGCATTCGGGGCGGCGGCCCCGAAGGCGTATGTGCCCCACATGGTGGATCAAGGACACGCGTAGGAGGAAGACCATGGCCAGTTCCTCGACCCAGGCTGGGGAGAAGAAACACCCGAGGCTGAACTCTTTCAGGAGCCCAGGTAAGGCCCCGTCGACCGCGCCGGAGGCAGCGACTATCGGGTACCGCTAATCCCTCAGGAACAGGCATACGCTAACCATGGATCGCAGGAGGTACAGGTCGTCGCAGCGGGTGGCTGCCCCAATCCAGCAGCTCCCCACCCCTCAGGAGGAGGGCACCGGGGGCTGCAGGACAGGGGCCGAGATCCGGCCTCGCCCACGCGGCGCTCGGAGCAAGGCATCCTTAGGAGGTAGGCCCACTGCCGGGGAGGTGCCCCAGGGCCTACCCGCGGTAGAGGACCCGTGGTCGTCGAGGGAACCGCTGGCGAACGCTCTATCGCATCGGCGGCGTCCTCGGTCTCCGGCCATCATCGATGGCAATAGAGTGTGGCGCAAGCCGGGGCCCTCGTCTGGCGATATGAAGCAAGGTCATTACCTGTGAAGAAGGCCCAGTGCCTGTGAAGCTCGCCGCCCCGTGACACTCTCAGATAATAATGAGTTGGGTTGTACACGCCCCAGAGTCTTCGGAGAGCTGCCCTCGGGCCTCGGGGGCTCCCGCCCACGCCCAGTGGCAGCACTTAGCTCCGCGCTGGTGAGAAGACGTCGAAGACTAGACTAGGTGCCGGATGCGGCCTTTTCTGCTTTTCCAGCTTTTCCCCTTGGTTGTTGCTTTTCCATGTTTGGATTTAAGTTGGATTTGAGCTTGAAACTTGCGTGTGTCCGGGGAAGGGGTGTTTAGTCTCGTTCGAGCAATCTCTTGCATTCTGGTTACCGCTTTGTGTCCGTCCAAGCTTCAGCTGCCTCCCCTCGCGAGCCCCTCGTGAGCCGGGCCAGGCCCATCATGTACGCAGCCCAGACTGCCATCGGCACACCCTCCCGGGAGGTTCTCCTTGCAGGTTCAACAGGATCGTTCAGGAGACACTCAGGACACCACAGCCCTCCGCAGGCCAGCTCAGGGCCCACGTGGGTCGAAGGTAAACAAGCCAGTCAGCTCGCCATGAACCAGCCACCTGGCGCAGGCACACGGGTGATATCATGTCTACAAATACGCTAACTGCAAGTTTTTACACGAGGGGCTCCCCCTCCCAAAATGCTCTTACAACCTCCTGGGCCAAGCCCGAACTCTCTCTGTGCAGGGTAAAAGCAGGAACAGCACACGGTAAATCGGATAAATCCCCCAATGCATCCTCGGGGGCACCTCCGGAGTCGCCACTGGCGTCGCTGGCCTCGCCGTCGCCTTCTACGCCGCCGCCACCAGCACCTGGACCATTCACCACTCCGCCCTCATCAGCAGCTACGACCACACCGTCGTCATCAGCAGTGAAGGCCCTAACAAGGGCGTCCACGTTGTCTTCCACCCAATGCGCCAGATTGTCCCGGATTGCCAGGGGTACCGGTGCGATGGCGGCATCGAAGTCGAAGTGGGGGTCCATGTTCTGAAGATGACTGAAGACGCGAGAAAAAGCACGCCCAAGTAGGGCATGACTCCTCTCCTCCACCAACCTGTCGGCTCTTCCCGAACGAGTCTCCAGCTGCGTCACCACATCGGTGAAGAACTGAAGGTTACCAGCATAGTTAACAACACGAGGCTCCCCAGCGACTGCCTCGCAGATGATGCCCAAGGCCGTGTTAGCTCTTTCCCGGAGCTCGCGGAGCATGGGGCCGTGCACGTGCTCCAGGGTCTGCCGCTGGCGTATCTCGTCCTCGTTCCGCCACGCAACGGCCTCAGCCGCGTCCACCCTTTGGTGGAGAAGAAGCACCTCGGCGCGGGAGGAAGCTAGTTCCGCCTGTGCCGCACCAAGGGCGGGCCCGGCAGCGTCCGCACGCTGCATCACTTCATCCAGCTTGGCCTTCAGGGCGGCAGTCCTGCCCTCTGCTTCGACCTTGATCAACTCCAGCCTTTCCTCGAACTCACGCTCGAGGTTCGAGCGGGCCGCTGCCACCCGGCGATCAACCTCTTCTGAGGCTCGGGCTTCCCTCGCGGCAACATACTCCTCCGCCTGCGCCACCAGGATCTCCCTCGTCTCCAATCGCTCGAGTTCCAGGGTGCGCTCGGTGGCCTCCAGCGTCAGTGCCTCCTCACGTTTCTGAAGCTCTGCCCGATCGACCGAGGCCCCCTCCATCGATGCAAGGGCCGCCTCACGCAACTCCACCTGTTCCTCCAGGGAGCTACTCCAGGCCTGGAGCTCCCACGCCCGCTCTTCTGCGGCCCTACGCCGCTGGTTGGCCTCCTGAGCTTCCTCGACGCCCCGGGAGCAGGCCTCCCGAGAGGCTGCCAGCGACACCTCGGCCTTCTCATTGTCGAGGTCACGCTGGTGGCGCGCAAGTGCAAGGGCCACCTTCAGCTTGCGCCTCTCCTCAGCTAGGCACATGCCCTCGGCCTCAAGGCATGCGTCCTCGTCAGCGAGCTCTACACCAAGCTGGCTCACCGCGTCCGCCGCCCTCCGGAGGAACCCTTGGCGGAGGGTGCAGTGATCCTGAGCATGCTCGAGCACGTCTTCTGCATCACCTTCCGCCTCGGGCGCGCGAGGAGGGCCACGAATTAGCACTCCCCTCTGGGCAGGGGCTGGGGGCTGGCGCCCTCGCACTGGCCAGACGCGCCTCGCCAGAAGCCTGGCCCAGAGCCAGTTCGTCCTCCAAGGAAGAGCGCAAGGCCGACCTCAGCCAGTCGCCGTCCACAACCAATCGAGGAGCCCAGGGTAGGCTGGCTGTGCCCCGGGAGGGCTCGGGAAGGATGGTCACGAGGTGCGCGGAATCAGGACGCATCACAGGACGGCCCACCTCTCCAACCAGCCTCACCACAAGGGCAGTGCTGGAGCTCAGGGTGCTTGGGGAAGGTGGAGAGGGCGAGGCCAGGAGGGATGGCTCCTCAGCCATCTCCGTGAACTTGGCGGGAAGGGCCCTGCAGGGCAATGATTAGCTGAAGCAGCAGGAAAGTAAGGAACTGAGAAAGGGAAAGACTTACTCATCGGCGGCGAAGTACTTCCTGCGCTTCAATAGGCGGCAAGGTTCATCATCACCCAAGGCCTCCCTTCTCTTTCGGAGAGCCTCGAAGTCCACACGGAAGTGACCCAGGAGCTCGGCGCAGGGGTCAGCCTGCGACGAGAAAGAAGCGCCAAAGTGACCGGTGTCGGGAACATCATCCTAGCGCATGCTGCCAAACGCCGCGCCAAGAAGGGTGGCCGGGGCCTCAGGGGCCTCTGCCACGGGACCCGCGGGCCGCGGCTCGGTACCTTCAGCCGGTGTCGGGTGGGTCTCGGGAGCTGCCACCTCAGGAGTACCGCGTGGCGTCATCGTCCCGACAGTGGCCCCCTCAGCCCCCGATGCCCGTTGCCTCCCAGCTCCACCACTCGAGGAAGGTCCGTCGTGGGCAACCGGAAGGGCAACCACCACAACTGGGTTCTCGCGAGGTCCCCTAAGGCCTGCAGGGCGCAACCCCCAGTCATCAAAGCTGGGCATCTGCTTCACAAATCATCCCTGTTTGAGCAAAGGTACAGCAGGGCGCCCCCATGCCGGACACTGCCAGGGGAAGGGTCCCTAGTCAGGATCATGAGAACCTTCCTCAGCACTTTAGGCGTCAGATCTTCCTCTTGGAGCCTCATGCGGTCTTCGTGCCCCCGAAGGCCCACATCCGGCGGGAATGACGCTGGAGAGGGGCAATGCAGCACAGGAGGAACTCCTTCACCACCTTGGGCGCCGTCACACCGAGCACCCTCAGGTTCGCAAAGCGATGCCAGACGAACACGAGCCAGGGGCTCGTGAGCGTCTCCTGGCCCCAGCTCAAATTGGGGATAGTAGGCATGGTTGGCTCCGAAAGCAGGGGGCTGGGCACCCCGGCATCCACGTACAGCCACCGCTCATGGAACCCGGTCGCAGGCGGAGGAAGGCTGAAATCGATTCCCGAAGCCGTTGTTTCTGGTGCAGCAAGGAAGCTCACGCACCCCAAGCATTGGGTGGGATTGCTGAGATGCAAAGAGAAGAAGTGGCGCAACAAGGAAACTGAAGGAGGAATGTCCATCATCGCCTTGCAGACAAAAGCGAAAACGGCAAGAAGAGTAATGGATTCGGGACCCAAATGCATCACGTGGATCTGGTAATGAGAAAGCACAGCATTGAAGAAATCGGAAAAGGGGGGAACCAGTCCCGCCCACAGAGCGTCAGCAAAGTACCGGACCTCGGTGACTGTTCTGTCAATGGAGAAGTGAGACGCGGGCCATACCGTCGTCCTCCCGCACTCGTTGAAGATGGTGGCGATGGCAGAACTAACCTTGTACGAGCCTTCCCAGCTGAGTATGATCGACTGGTCGACAGCAGGAGCCGCCGACGGCGACGGGCGGGGCGAGGGCACAGACTTTGGCCCTTTCCCCTTCTTCGTCGGAGCCATGGCGACAAGAAGGGGGAGATACAAGATTGGATTGGAAGCGGAGGCTAGAGCTCGAGAGAAGGAAGAGCAGGAGGCGTGCGAGCGGCGAGAAGAGGGGAGACTGTGTGCAACCGCGGGTCCGCCTAGCTGGGTGCAAAATAAGGAGGCGTGGGGGAACAGGGACTCCCACGTCCAATCAACCGCCATGCGGCGCCCAAGGCCACAGGATATTGGGGCCCGCGGTGCTTCGCACTTGCCCCTTCGCTTCTCAGCTAAGCCAAGTCCAAGCGCGCCTTGGGCCCGGGGGCTACTGTCGGCGTTCTGGGAACGGGGGTACCCAGACTTGCCTGCCTACGGCCTGCGGCATGGCTCAAGGAGTGGCCCAGTACGGCCCATCTTCATTAGCACATGCTCAAGACCCTCACAAGGGGCCAAGCCTCGCGGGGCGGACGACAGGAGGCTTCCTCAGGCACGGCCTCGTGAGGCTGGCTCGCGGGGAGGCGGAGAGATCAAGGCGGGGTACCTCACGAGGTGCCCGTGACACAAGCCATGACGACCAAGGCCAGGCGGGCGCCAGGTGGGCGCCGGACTGCGCAGAGTCCTTGTTTCCTCTTTGGTGCAAAGGGGGCAAGGGCAGGCAAGGGTATCAAGCAAAGGCAACCATTTTGGTGCAACAAGACCAAGACCAGCAGGACGGCAGAACGGTGGTCATCGTGGAGCCCAAGCCGGTGTCATCATCAGGGTCTTTGGCAGGCAAGGACCAACTTTAGTCAGGATAAGTGTACTAGATGTTCCCCTTCAAAATGGCCAATTGTTGGCGCCCTTCCCTCTCAATATTTGGGAAGAGGCCCGGGGCCTTCGCCTATAAATAGGACTAGCCACCCACAGGGTAGAGGCATCGGATCAGCATCTGGGACACACAAAGAGAGGCGACTGAACTCCCCCTAGCAGTTCATCACCCCAGCCAAGAACATATCCTCGCGAGGCTGTTCTTCCATTGTACTGTTCCTCATCAGCCCCTGAGGCAATCCACCACACCACAAACTGGACTAGGGTATTACACCACAATGGTGGCCTGAACCAGTATAAATCTCGTGTCCCTTGTGTTGTTCTTCGTGTAGTTTTAGATCCTGGCGAGGCGGTGAGACATGGGTAGGCTGGAGGTGTGATCTCCGCGTGCACCCAAGTGTTCGAACCTTAAGGGTCTGCCGGAACCCGTAATCCGACACCCGAGCCCTCCAATTTCCTGGACCCATCAAAGTGAATAGTCCAGTATGTATTGTCTGGTTTGTCCTCCGGTATCTGCAACTCTGTCCAATCATTGACGAAATCCACAAGGGCCTGGGATTTGATAGATGTTCGAGGCATATACTTCAAACCGTGTGGTCCAAGCACAATAGCCCACTTAGCAACCCGGCCAGTTGCCTCCCTGTTTTGGATGATATACCCCAAAGGAGCAGAACTGACCACTGTGACGGGATGACCTTGAAAGTACTGTTTAATCTTTCGACTTGCCATGAGAACTCCATATACTAGCTTCTGCCAATGCGGTTATCTTTGCTTTGACTCAATGATCACTTTGCTAATATAATAAACCGGCCTTTGAACCGGGTGCTCCTTCCCAGCCTCCTTGCGCTCCACCACAATATCTACACTGATAGCCCGGGCATTAGCAGCCACATATAACAACAGCGGCTCTTTATCAGCTGGAGCAGCAAGAACCGGTGGTTCAGCCAACTGCTTCTTTAAGTCCTCAAACGCCGCATCAGCAGCATCTTTCCAAACAAAATTGTCTGTCTTCTTCAACATCTGATACAAGGGGATCTCCTTCTCTCCCAATCTGCTAATAAAATGGCTCAAAGCCGCAATGCGACCAGCCAGACGTTGAACATCATTGATACATGCCGGTTTAGCGAGGGATGTGATAGCCTTGATCTTTTCCGGATTAGCCTCGATGCCCCGGTTGGAAACCAGAAAACCCAAGAGTTTGCCAGCCGGTACACCAAAGACACACTTAGCCGGATTGAGCATCATTTTATAAACTCTCAGATTATCAAAGGTTTCTTCCAAATTAGTGATGAGTGTCTCTGCTTTCCTGGACTTTACCACAATATCATCCACATAGGCATGAACATTGCGACCAATCTGATTATGAAGACAATTCTGCACATAGCGTTGATAAGTTGCCTGGGCACTCTTGAGCCCAAAGGGCATAGACACATAACAGAAGGCCCCAAAGGGAGAGATGAAAACTGTCTTCTCCTGGTCCTTAACTGCCATCTTGATCTGATGATAACAAGAATAAGCATCCAAGAAACTCAAACGCTCACAACCCGCCGTAGCATCAATGATTTGATCAATACGAGGGAGGGCAAAGGGATGAGCTGGGCAAGCTGATAGAGGCAAAGGTGTCCCGTCTTTTGATGAGATGGTGGCTATCATTTTGGTGGAAGTCGACTTTGACAATCCGACTACGAACGTGCGAGGACGTCGCGCCTTAGCAATTGCTAAACCAACCCACAGAGGTTATTGACCACACCGGAGCACGATCAACCTGACCACGAAGGTCTATTTCCTGCAAGCAAATGAAGAACAAGCAAGAAACTAAGATTGCAATCTGGATATTGTGAATAATAGAGGAAAGCTTTATTAATGAAGGTGGGGTTCTGTGACGCCTTTGTCTGGTCGTTGAACAGAAACAAAGTACGCGAAGTTGCAGCTATGGAAAACTTTAATCTAAACAAAACCCAAAGTCTAAATGGTGCCCTAAGGGCTGCATATATGGAGGAAGAGGGGGGAATTTCGTGGCCCTTGGTGAAGGGGTCCGAAATCGACCCTATCTCTTCTTTCCCCACACATACGGACCCTAAAAATAGCCTATACTTATGTATTTTGTAAGTATATGGGCCTGGCCCAATAATAAGGTGACGCAGCACCTAGAATAGCCTCAGGACGAAATTTATGATGTGGCATCTTGTATATTCCGTCTAAGGCTTCATGCACCCATTATGGTGGCTTCAAAGTCTTGAAATCATCACTTGTAACTCCGTTCTTGTTCCCCTTGCGCATGCCATCATCTCCATGCTTGTTCTTGCTCCAATGTTCATCCTTCTCCAAGCTAGGCCCTTCATTTGTAAGCAAAACAAATGTATCCAATTTAGGTGGCATCATATTCTCATGAACATTAGAATCATTACCAAGAAACTAAAGTACCTGATAATTTAATTGGCATGCGCGAGCTCTAGTACTTGGTCCTGTATATGTAGCAGTAGGGGTTGTGGGTGTAACAATGGTATTGATGTCCTCATCACAAGCTTTGTTCAAATCTGTGTAATCCACACACATCCGCCAAGTGCCATTTTTCTTAAGTACCAGCACCGGATTAGCCAACCACTCTGGGTGAAACACTTCCACAATAAACCCTGCTGCCAACAGCCGGGCTACCTCTTCAGCAATGGCCTTGCGCCGTTCTTCATTAAAACGGCGAAGAAACTGTTTGGCCGGTTTGAACTTCGGATCAATATTAAGAGTGGGCTCAGCGAGTTCCCTTAGTACACCTGGCATGTTAGAAGGTTTCCATGCAAAGATGTCCCGGTTCTCACGGATGAACTCAATGAGCACGCTTTCGTATTTCGGATCCAAGTTGACGCTGATGCTGAACTGCTTGGATGAATCGCCGGGAACAAAATCAACCAATTTAGTCTCATCAGCCGATTTAAACTTCAAAGTCGGATCATGCTCTGTAGTTGGCTTTTTTTAAAGAAGTCATATTTGCCGGATCAACATTGTCCTTATAAAACTTCAACTCCTCTGTTGCACAAACCGATTTCAGCATTAACCGCATCACCTTCCTCGCATTCCAACGCAATCATACGGCTACCGTGAACCGTGATGGTCCCCTTATGACCCGGCATCTTTAGCTGCAGATAGACATAACACGGCCTCGCCATGAATTTAGCATAAACCGTTCGTCCAAACAAGGCATGGTATGGACTTCTGATCTTGACCACTTCAAAGGTCACCGTCTCGGATCTTGAATCATGACTATCTCCAAAAACCACCTCCAGAGCTATCTTACCAACCGGGTAAGATGATTTACTAGGCACCACACCATGAAAAATGGTATTTGACGGCCTAAGGTTCTTATCTGTCAACCCCATACGCCAGAAGGTTTCATAATACAAGATATTGATACTGCTCCCTCCGTCCATGAGTACCTTAGTGAACTTGTAACCTCCAACTTGTGGTGCAACCACCAAAGCTAGGTGGCCCGGATTGTCAACCCTGGGCGGATGATCCTACCGACTCCAGACAATAGGCTGCTCAGACCAACGTAGATAACAGGGCACTGCCGGTTCAACAGAGTTTACTGCCCTTTTATGGAGCTTCTGATCGCGCTTGCACAAACTAGTAGTGAAGACATGATACTGTCTACCATTTAACCGTTTCGGGTTGCTCTGATAACCCGACTGCTGCTGATTCCCCTGATTACTCTGCTGATTGTGACCACCTTGGTTGTTCTGATTGCCCTGATTATTCTAAAATCCTGAGTTTGAACCGCCACCACCGTAACCCGACCCGTGAAATCCTGGACCGGAACCACTGGATGGACCCTGATCATACCGGAAGAGATAAGAGCTTTTGAATTCCCTCATGATGTGACAATCCTTCTAGAGGTGTGTGGCCGGAACCTCCTTTGTCCCGTGCTTTGGGCAGGGCTGGTTTAACAAGCGTTCCAGATTCATGCCTCCACCGCGCTGGGGCGGTTTATTACGGCACTGCATATTGCCCTGCATACTGGTGTTAGCCACAAAATCTGAATTGTCCGCTTTACGCTTACCATTATTCCCGTGGCTCGCCTGGTTATGATGTCCTTTTGAACCGGCATTCTTCTTTCCCTTCTCCTGCTTTTCTTCGTCAAAATCGGGGTCCTTAGTATTATCAGAATCAACATACTTAACCAGAGCCGCCATGAGCGTGCTCATATCGTTGCAGTGACGCTTGAGCCGTCCCAACTTCATCTTCAGTGACTTAAACCAGTAATTACCTTCCAAGGTCACAATTGCCGTGTCGGGATTGATGCGGCCTGACGAATGCAAAATTTCTAAAACCCGGTGCACCCAATGGGTTGTCGATTCATTCTCTCCTTGGACACAAGCCGCCAGATCCAGAATGGACATGGGTTGCTTGCACGTATCCTTGAAGTTTTCTATAAACTTGGCCTTCAACTCATCCCATGAACCGATTGAGTTAACAGGCAGGCTTTTCAGCCAGGTACGAGCGGTTCCTTCTAACATCATGGTGAACTATTTTGCACATGCCGCTTCATCCACATCTAGCATCTCCATTGCCATCTCATAACTTTCAACCCACGCCTCAGGGGGCTGATCAGCGGTATAATTAGGCACCTTACGCAGACCCTTGAAATCCTTGGGAAGGCGCACATTAGGCAGATCCAGGGTGAGGCACGGTACTCCCCAAGAGCTAAAGGCTAAACCACGTTCGACTGACGCTGCTAGCTGAACCGGAGCGGGTTGATTCTGGTACTGCGCTGCCAACTGTGCTGCTAACTCTACTTCGCATCATTCTCTGCCGTTGTTCACCACATCCTGAGCATTCAAACCGCCATGCGCTGGATTTGGCCCGCGAGGGGCATCACGACGCCGCGCACTGCTTGACACGGCCGGTTCGTCCATGTGCCTGCTATAACTCTTTCTCGAACGGGGGGTTGAATGTACTCTGTCTCGGCTGTAGGAGTAAGCCTGCTACTGCACAATAGTGGTTTGAAGAAGATCCTGGCCCGTTGTGTCTCAACCGCCGCCAGTGAGTCCCCCTCCATCAGAATAGCTGTCAAACGCGACGCTGCAGCGATCATGTTATCCAAAGGGCTAGAGAAGTGACCTGGTGGCGTTGTTACATATTGCGGCGGGTTGTTCGTCCGTCGAGGCGGGTCCATCATCCGTGGCTAATCCGGCGCCACCCCAGGTGCCTCGGTCCGGTTTACTGCTGCCGGATTACTGGGCCCAGCTCCTGGCATATTGAAGAGATTCATACCCTCGTAAATCTGTGGCGGACGAAACCGGTGCTTCCTTCTCATTACTTCGTTTAACGCATTCTGATCCAACATAAGTCGGTAATTCTGCGCCTGGAGCTGTTGTGATTGGTCATCTAAAGCGGCCTGCTCTTCAGCCATCCTGGCCTCCTCAGCCGCCAAGTACGCCTTGGCCTGAGTTATCAGATCATTTAGCTTTGTAACATCCGCATTATGCTGAACTTGGGTCTCCGGGGTGACTGCTGTGGTCAACAATGCCGTCAAGGCGTCCAGTAAACCGGCAAGAACTTGAGCTGGCCGGCGCGCCGGGCCTCCTGCCGCGGCTGCCGATCCGAAGATCATTACTGCTGTAGATGAAGATTGCACGGTGGGTTGCATACCGGCCACGAAGATTGCAACCCGGTTTGGTGGTTCAAAGGGGCCCGGAATACTGTCGCCATCGGAATATCCCCCAACCCGGCCATCTTGCAATTGGCATAGTGACTCGGTTTCGCCAGTGGATGATTCGCCATCTGAGTAGATGGCCGTCTCACGGTCGGACACCAGTTCAGATTCTGCACCATGGATGAACCCTATGAACGCACGCTTCATAGCATGCTGAACCCGGGCAGGACTTGCATCCTGAGCCGTTTCGACGAGGTCGGTGGAGATGTCCGGCTCAGGGCCCGGTTCGCCAATCTTGTCGATGAAAACGTGAATTCCGCCAAAGGGGACCCGGTACCCGTACTCGATTGAGCCGGCCTCGGGGCCCCAGCCTGCGTCGTCGATGTAGAGCTTGCCGCGACGACTCTTGTTCATCCGGCCAACCGCGTACCCTTTGATTCCTTCAAAGTTTCCCTTTAAGAACTCGAAACCATCGTGCGATAGCCCCACGGTGGGCGCCAACTGTTGTGGAATTAACACGTCAGATGTCCTAGCTTAAGGACTTAGTCATGGAGCCATCGCGACGAGATTAGCTTAAAGGGGTTAAACCGGACAAGGGACATGAGAGTTTTATACTAGTTCGGCCCCTTACGATGAAGGTCAAGCCTACGTCTAGTTGTGATGGAATTATTGGGGTTTCGATGACCAGGGAGCGAATACGCTTTGCCTGAGTCTCGAGTTGTTGTTTCTTGTCCCTGAACCGCCGCCGGGTCATCCCTTTATATACACAGGTTGACACCCGGCCGGTTTACAGAGTTCCGAGGCTGGCTCCTACAAGTGTCCGGCTCGGTCTCTTCCTTTCCCTAACTTACAATACAAGTTATACAACTATGGCGGTTTACAATTATGGGCCCTAATCCGCCTTTGGGCTCTGGGCCTCTAAGCTTTACTAGTAGAGCGCCATCTTCTTTTATCTTCATGGGCTTCAATATGGATGAGCGTGAACCGGCCCCTCCTGGGCGGTTTACACTCAGTAGTTGTATCCTCAACATATAGCATACTTGGGATAGAGATCGTTGCATTTTAGCCTAGTAGGTTGTCCACAAGCTCCGTATCCGTCTATTGTGCAATCGTGCTAGCGTCTCTCGAGTATTGTGCAACAAGAGCATTTTCGTGGATTCCACATTTTGGCTCATTTTCGGTTTGCACAATCCCATTATTTTATTTGCGTGTGTGTTTCCGTGTTCCATTACATGCTTGGTCTACTTGTTGCATTTGCGAATTTGCGAATCTTTTTCAACATCTTTGAGTCAAACTAACGATTGCAATCAATATCGTGCCACCATCCTAACCAAGCTCCACCATAAGCTTTTACTTGTGTAGGTGTGAGAACCGACAAGGATTGGTACCAATACTACTATTTCATTGTGTGCATTTGAGTGAACTTAATTCATCGTCAACATCGGTCAAGGTACATTGGTATAAGTTCTTCTCTTTCTACCACTCACATTTTGCTTGGAATGATGGATAGCCTGAGTACTTCTACCAACCCACTCTTCATCAAGCAAGACAACGACATGTCATCATACCTCACCAAGAGCCACCTCTTTGGTGCACAACGAGCGTTGCATCAAGAGCAACAAGCCATGAATGAACGCATCGACAACCTCGCCACCGACTTGCGACTCTCCGAGCAACATACCAAGGACTACTTCGACAACAAGCTCGACGCGCACAAGCAAGAGAACGATGAAAGGATGGACGAGATCCGCGCTTTGTTGGTGAACAAGCCTCCTTCAACTTCTTCATACTCAAGATGGAGCCACTCAAGTCGACACTCCGATGACTCCTTCTCCGGCTCAAGTACACCGTCATCGAACACTCTTCGACGAGCTGCGCGTCAAGACCGTCATGCATCTCGCAACCCGCTACACGACAAGCATTCGCAAGAGCAAGTTGATGAGCAAGTCCCTCGTCCTCACTCGAACCAAGTCGCCTTTGCTCAAGCTCAAGAACGACAACGTCTTCGTCGCCAAGAGGAAGAACGAGTGCATCTACATCAAGAGGAACAAGACGCCGAGGCTCAACGTCTTCAACAACAACAACATGAAGCACAAGCTCTTGAGGCGTAACGTGCCCTTCAAGAATCAAGTCGAGCCATCGCTAGCCGCAATCGCGAACGGCGCAATCAAGAGGAAGCCCTTCGAGAAGAAATCCAAGAGAGGAACTACCAACCACGTGTGCACCGTCAAGTTCCTCAAGCTCCTCCACAAGCTCGTCAAGCTCCACCTCAACCTCAAGTTCAACAAGAACAAGTTGATCATGGACTTCCTCCACACTAAGAGCAACATGAGGATGATTACCCTCCACGTCAAGGGCGTCATCATCACCATCGCCAACAACACAATGAAGAGCAACGCTATGGAAAGCTAAAATTCACCATGCCCAAGTTCAATGGTAGCAATGACCCCGAAGAGTACCTTTCATGGGCATTGAAGGTCGACAAAATCTTTCGTTTGCACAACCATGAGGAAGAGAAGAAGATTTCTATGGGAACACTTGAGTTCCAAGACTATGTGCTGATATGGTGAGAACAAATCCTTGAGCACCGATAGGCAAGAGGTGAACCTCCAATCACCACTTGGGCTCAAATGAAGGATGTCATGCAAGCACGTTTTGTGCCTACCCACTACAATCGTGACCTCTTCAAGAAACTCCAACTCCTCAAGCAAGGAACAAAGAGTGTTGAAGAATACTACAAGGAAATGGAGATAGCCATGATTCGAGCCAATGTCAAGGAAGATGATGAGCAAACAATAGCCAACATGGATGCAAGTGCTCGAGCAAGCTACATCAATAAGATGCATGAGGATACAAGGAACACCATCGAGGGCCAAGTACAACGACTAGCGACCAAGCTTAGCGTCAACAAGCAACCCATGATCTTCAACATAGGTGATCTCGTGTGGCTACACCTTCGCAAGGACCGCTTCCCCAACGAACGCAAGTCCAAACTTCTTCCTCGGGCCGATGGACCCTTCAAGGTGCTCGCACGCTACAACAACAACACTTACAAGATCAACCTACCAAGCGACAAGTACACCGTGAGCGACATCTTCAACGTCAAAGAGCTCTCGCCTTACCATGGTGATGAACATTTCGATCCGAGGTCAGATATTTCCCAATGGGGGGGGATGATGCGGAGCATCCCACGATCATCCCCATGGATGCATCTACATCCCCTACAACACCACTTGGACCTATGTCTCGAGCACGTGCAAGAGCTCTTGAAACCGAGGTGACATCACTCCTCTCACAACTCCCTTTCGATTCAGATGAGACATGGTTACTACCTCAAACGGAAACGCTATGATTACTCAGGTACCAAGGAGTTAACCATGGAGAAGCTAGGAAGCAAGGAGAATCAGAAGCGGAAGACATGTGTGAAGACGGAGAGGAAAAGCTCCAAGTCCCAGACTGGCCAGACGATCCGGACGGCGGCCCGGACGATCTGGACGATCCGGACCCCGGTCCGGACGATCTGGCTAATGCGCACCGAAGGCAGCCGAAGGTCTCACCTGAAGCTGGATCATCTGGACGGCGTCCCAGATCATCCGGACCCTGCCGGGACATCCGGACCCCCAGCCGGACAAACGGCCCTGCACCACCACCAGCCGCGCCTCCAGCCCATCCGGGCCTCCACCCGGATCATCCGGCTCCACCCCCGGATCATCCGGCCCGCGCCTGCACGCGCGTGTTGGGCTGAGCCGATGTACCCCTTCGCCCCTCTAGCCTATATATAGGACTCCTCCTCCTCACTTCGAGACTTGGCATTGATAGCTCATTTAGAGATAGAGCTCTGCTCAACAGTACCGGATCTACTCCATGTGAGGGACCGTGCCTCCTCGGAGAAGATCCTTTAGGATTCAAGGCCTCCATCCGGAGAAGACAATCAAGACCTCCTCACGGAGAAGAACGGTTACTCGTGTATCGTCCGATGTTGACTATGTATCTCGTGCTATTTATGCTTCGATGATCTAGACCTTGTGTGATCGATCTATTGTCGGGTGAGTGTTTCTCTCGTTCTCCCCGTGATTTCCTCGTGTTCTTCCGCGTGTTCTTCGTGTTTCCCCGTAGGATCCCCTCCAAACGTGAAAGATCGGCTCCTAGGGTTCCGCCCTACATCAGGATATCTTTGTGTGTGTGTGTGTGTTGAAGAAAGATGATATATTCATTGATTGATCCTCGTGATCAGTTGTTGTGTCTATTGTCATGTCAAACTTTGATTTGAGTGTGGGCTATCATCAAATCAAATCAGAACCAACGATGCTCTCAATGTTGTGATGTAGGGCGGAACCCTATGGGGTTGATCTTTCACGTTTGGAGTGGATCCTACGGAGAAACACGAAGAACGCGTGGAAGAACACATGGGAAATCACGGCGAGAAATGAAAGAAACACTCAACCGACAAGTAATCGATCACACAAGGGCTAGATCACCGAAAGCATAAGGTAGCACAAGATTCAAAATCAACAAAGGAAAAATACAAGAGTAACCGTTCTTCTCCGTGAGGAGGTCTTGATTGTCCTCTCCGGATGGAGGCCTTGAATCCGAATGGATCTTCTCCGAGGAAGCACGATCGCTCACGTGGAGTAGATCTGGTACGGATGAGCTATGCTCTATCTCAAGATGAGCTATCACAACGCTAACCCTAGAAAGGACGAGGGGAAGGTCTATTTATAGTCTAAGCCTTCGAAGGGGTAAAAGAGGGGTGAAATGAGTACATGGGCCTCGCTCGGATACGCTGCACACAGGCAGGGCGGTAGTACCGCTTGCAGAGCTTCAGCGGTAGTACCGCTTTGATGGGGCGGTAGTGCCGCTCTGGAGCCATTCGATCAAATGAGTTTGTCGGGTTCGGCGGTAGGAGGGCGGATGTAGAGCGTTAGTGCGGCATGGCTGGGTTCAGCGGCAGTACCGCTTGTCGTGGGCAGTGGTACCGCTCGTTCCAGGCTGGGAAGCTTCTCCTCTTGCCCTCGACGTCCATCTTCTACCATAGCTTCTTCTAGGTTGGTTCCTTGGTACCTAAGCACACAAAGCATCTCCGTTTGAGGTAGTAGCCATGTCTCAAGTGGGTCAAAGGGAAGTTCAACAAGGAGAGAGTTAACCTCAGATTGGATGGCACGTGCTCGAGCTCTTGTCATGGGTCCACTTGGAGCTTGTGTAGTCGAAGTAGTGTCCATGGGGATGATCGAAGGATGCTCCCCATCATCTCCCCCCCCCCTGGGAAAGATCCGACCTTGGATTGAAATCCTCATCACCATGGTACGGGGAGAGATCGGAGACATTGAAGACGTCGCTCACGTTGTACTTGTCGCGTGGGAGGTCGATCTTGTAAGCATTGTTTTTGTAGCGTGCTAGCACCTTGAAGGGTCCGTTGGCTCGAGGGAGAATCTTGGACTTGCGTTCGTTGGGGAAGAGGTCCTTGCGAAGGTGTAGCCACACGAGGTCTCCAATGTTGAATATCATGGTTTGCTTGTTGACGTTGAGCTTGGACGCTAGTCATTGTACTTGGCGCTCAATGGTGCGCCTTGTATCTTCGTGCATCTTCTTGATGTAGTTCGCCCGTGCACTCGCATCCATGTTGGTGCGCTCTTGTAGAGGAAGGGGTAGAATGTCCAATGGGGACAACGGGTTGAAGTCGTAGACGACCTCGAAGGGGGACTTGCCCGTAGTCGAATGTCTTGCATGGTTGTAGGCGTACTCGGTGATGGGTAGACACGCCTCCCACTCCTTGATGTTCTTATTGATCAACACGCGAAGTAGAGTGGAGAGCGTCCGGTTCGTCACCTCCGTTTGGCCGTCGGTTTGAGGATGGTATGCGGATGAGAACAAGAGCTTGATTCCGAGCTTGGCACATAGCATCTTCCAAAAGTAACTCAAGAACTTGACGTCACGGTCGGAGACGATTGTCTTTGGTACTGCATGGAGGCGCAAGATTTCCCTACAAAAGAGATTTGCAACATGTGAAGCATCGTCTATCTTGTTGCAAGGAATGAAATGTGCCATCTTAGAAAATCGGTCCAGAACAACAAACACGGAATCCTTTGCATTTTGAGTTCTAGGCAAACCACGTAAAAAATCCATGCTAATGTCTTCCCAAGGTTGATAAGGAATAGGAAAAGGCATGTAAAGACCATGTGATTGAGCTTTAGACTTAGCTTTGTGACACGTAGTGCATCGGGTGGTGAAGCGTGAGACAGCGCGGAACATCTTGGGCCAAAAGTAGTTCTTGGAGAGCGTGGTGAAAGTCTTGTCGCGTCCAAAGTGTCCCATGAGTCTGCCTCCATGAGCCTCTTGCAAAAGGAGCAAACGAAGAGAAGACTCGGGAATGCATAGTTTGTTGGCTTTAATAAGATAATGATAGAGGCAAAGGTGTCCCGTCTTTCGATGAGATGGTGGCTATTGTTTTGGAGGAAGTCGACTTTGACGATCCGACTACGAACGTGCGAGGACGTCGCGCCTTAGCAATCGCTAAACCAACTCCAAGAGGTTATTGACCACGCCGGAGCACGATCAACCTGACCACGAAGGTCTGTTTCCTGCAGGCAAACAAAGAACAAGCAAGAAACTAAGATTGCAATCTGGATATTGCAAATATAAGGGGAAAGCTTTATTGATCAAGGTGGGGTTCTGTGACGCCTTTGTCTGGTCGTTGAACACAAACGAAGTACGCGAAGTTGCATCTATGGCGAACTTTAATCTAAACAAAACCCAAAGTCTAAACGGTGCCCTAAGGGCTGTATATATGGAGGAAGAGGGGGGGGGATTTCGTGGCCCTTGGTGGAGGGGTCCGAAATCAACCCTATCTCTTGTTTCCCCACACATACAGACTCGAAAAATAGCCTATACTAATGTATTTCAAAATTACATGGGCGTGGCCCAATAATAAGGTGATGCAGCACCTAGAATAGCCTCGGGACGAAATTTATGAAGTGGCATCTTGTATATTTCGTCCAAGGCTTCATGCACCCATTATGGTGGCTTCAAAGTCACCATATGTATGGGATTGGGTAAATCATTAGGTGGGAATTCAAGTAGCTCCTAGAATATCTTTCCGACAGATGCATGATATGGGATTGGGTAAATCTCTATCATATGTATTTGTTCCGGCTTATTCTGCAAGCCAAATCCTTTGTTTTGTTTTATTTGTGGTATTCAAGTTGCTTCGAAGAAAAATGTCGAATCGATACCTTTCCAAAACGGTGTTCTCATATTGCTATCTGGATACTTATCCTTCTTGATCATCGAGGTTGTCATGTTAATTCTTCTCTAACCGGCGTGCTTCTCTTCAAGTGGATCCGATCATTTGAACATCCGCAAGATCAATTCTTTAAGTTTTTTCTCAATGGTATCCATTCCATCTGCCCTAAGTTGTCTCTGTTTTCCCGCCCTCCCACCCTTTTTCTTCAAGGACTCATATATTTTAATCAAGTATCCATTTATTAATGTGAAGTCTCTTCACTCTTTTCAATCAATGCTCTATCCGGTGATTCTTAGGAAGATACTAACAGAGCTTCAAGTTCATCATTCTTCATTCTCGTATTCTTTTCCGGTGGATTTAACTCAAGCTTTCGGTGTTGATCATATCCTTTTCCTCATTCAAATGCTATCCCATGCCAGTGCATCTCATAATCGTTCACCTCTCTCTCTTCATATCCGAAGTGCCGAGGATATATCAGAAGATTTGTATCTCCATTATCAATCCGTTCAAGCTATTTCAAGATTATTATCTCATTCAAGTCATTTAATTCAACCGGTGCAATCTCTCTGTAAAATCATTTCAACGGTGTTTCTCTTGAGTGGGCCCTAACCCACAGGTCTTTTCCCAGGATCTTACCTGACTCTTTTATTTTTTCTGGAGCTATTCTCAAATTCTTTTCGAAGTTTGACGTAAGAATGAACTTTCATCACTCACATGCCTTCTCCAAGGTCGCTTTCAAATTATTTTCATCTTTGGCTCAACCTTTCCTATTTTAATCCTTCCGGAGTGTCTCAACAATTCATGGTGGTGTTTCTCATTGTCATTCTCGGATTTTGAAGACCGAAGAAGAGTTCCTCGTAAATCCTTACCCGTTCTTCCAAAGATGCGTAGTTCAAGATTGATGACATCCTCATAATTGTTTTTGATTGTGACAATTCTTTTCTTACCATCCGGAGCATTTCATGAGTTGTTTCCATTTCTTTCCTCCAAAGACCATCATGTCATAAGTCTTCATTCTCAGCATGTAGCCATCGTTCTCCAAATCTTACCAGTGCATCATTCAAATATCCTCTAATCAGTTCATGATCCCTTTGTTCTCATGTATCTAAATTTCTCAAGTATCTTCGTTTGTTTTCAAACTCTTCCCGGTGTTTTGCTATCTTTTCTTTGTTCATTTTCAATTCTTACAGTGGTTCGTCCAACATTCCTCTTCTGTTGTTATCATAGCAATTCATTCGCTCTTTCCAAATCCTACCGGTGGTTCGTGGAAGACCATCCCAAGTTGCGTTATTTCTCTCTTCAATCTTTTCAAGAAGAATAAGTAGTATGCAAAATCCGTTGCTTGTCATCAACTTAAATTGGTGAAGGATACGCATAACGTAATTCTTATTATTGTTTCATCCAAGTGATCTAGTTTCTTCTTTCTAGAGATGTTCATCATGTCACATTTCCCGGTTCGAGATGTTTCATCTTTTCTTTTCTGGAGTTCCAAGTTTTCCGCATTATCTCGTCGCAAAGCTCCATCTAAATCATCGCAAGGCTTCACCTTGTGGTTTCAACCTCTCTTTCTTTTTATCATCCTTTTATTACCAGAGTTTTTGTTGTAGGATCTACATGGTGGTTCGTCAAGGATTCTTTTCATTCTTCAATTGTTCTTCAACATTTCTCTCGAAGTTATGATCCGCCCAGCTATACTCAAAATTAAACATGGTGTTCAACACATGTATTGTTTTGAGGAGTTCAAGCATTCTTCATCGTGCATCCCGAAGTGCAATTCTTTCTACCTTATCTTTTGAGGTGGTGCTATGTCACTCTTGAAAATTTCCTTCATGTTTCATGATTCATATGTTGTCAAGAATGAGGTATTCTAAAGCCATTAATCTCTTCGTTGGAGTTATCTTATGTCATATTTCACCTAAAGCCTTCCCTTAGGAATGTTGATATTGTGGTGCTTATTAATGATCCAAGTTATCTCTCTATCATCTTGGCGGAAGAAGTTTTTTCATCTCGTTGGTGTTATCAATTATATTATTTGTTCTCGTCCTGGCAGAATTTCGCCTCAATTTTGAGAAGTTTTCCATAAGCCCACTACAAGTTTATTCGTTTTGTTATTGGTTTTCCAACAACTCCGTTATAACCTCCTTTGAAGGGTGCTTTCCAAGCTCATTTGTGGTAGAAGTTGGCATTTCCTTCTCCATTCTGTTATTCCAATGATCTATCATCTATTCTTTCTTCTGGATGCTTTGTGAGGTTGCTCTCGTTGACCCACCATCTCGTTTTGTCAAGATCATGTTATTTTCTTGCTTATCCATTTAACCGGAGTGTTGTCGTAATTGTTCTTATCGTTCCTTGTACATTTTGTTTCAACCAGAGTCCTTGCATGTACTTCTTGTCCATTGTAACCCTTTTCATATGTCTTTCAACCGACAAGGTTCTTGTAATATTCCTTGTTTCTCTTTGTTAATGGAGTGTTTGCAATCTCGTTCATCTCTGTTGTACTCTTTCTTTTAAATTGCTCAACCTCTCAAGGTTCATGGTTTCACTCGTTCGTCAAAGAAGCAACTTAGTTTTACCTCTTCTCTTCCTCTTCCGTTTCTCTCCGGTGCCATCTTAGATCTCGGGACGAGATCCTCTTGTAGTGGTGGAGTGTTGTAACACCCCGGATGTAACTTTCCATATTTGTAACTCCAACTCTTGCCATTTCCGGCCATGTGATATGTTATTTCCTTCGTGGTTGGGTTTTTGTCTTTTGTTTTGCATTTTGTTCATGTCATGCATCTCATCTCATGTCATCATTCGCATTACATCGGCATTGTTTCCAAAACTCGTAGCCGTTCATTGTTGCCGCTTCTTCCTCGCCTCCGTTGACCTTTCTTAGACCAACCGTTCTTTTGTTGCCTGACCATTTGACCCCTCTTTGCACAGTGGAGACCCCCTCGCGCGCGTCCAAAATTTGTCCCAAACCCGACCCGCTCTGTCGTTACCGTTGAGTCCGGATCATCCCCAAACATCTCTATAACATCTCCGTTTTCTTAATTGGACTCCCTAACCTATTTTCTCACCGTCCGATTTCGATCGGAGGGACTAGGTAGCCCCTAAGCTAACCCTTCCTATAAATAGACCCCTAACCCTAAATTTTAGGAGCAATGTCCCATCCATCCCCACGCCACCACCACTCCACCGAATCCCCCTTGGGATCTCCCCTGCCCGATTCACCCAACCAACGCTCTCCCTCCTCCTAGTTCCAGATGCCCGAGCCCCCAATCCAAAATTCCTCTCGGCCTCCACCCTGTAGCCTCCGACCACCTCCCTCGTCGTGCGCGCCCATCCACAAGCAGCCCAAGCCGCATCAGCCAGCCGCAGCACCTCCCTGCTTGATCTTGTGCTTGAGGCGCCCGAGTACCTCGCCCGCTATCATCGAAGGAGCGCCAAGGCCTCACCTCTTCCTCCTGTTCCTTTCTCCCTCTCTCATCTCTCTTCCCTCACCCCAAGCTCCCTTGTCTCTGTGCCTACAGGAGCTTCCACCGCCGCGCCGTGGTGTCGTTCCCCTCCTTCGTCACGTCCGGGGCCTCTACCTCGCTGGAGCACCGCGTCGCCTGCTTGTTCCCCTGCTTCAAGAGAGTGTGACGCCATGTCAGCGCCTCCTGCATCGCACCCTGTCGCCTGCTACCTCCTCTCATCACCTCCGGTCAAGCAGCCCCCCTCACGGTCTCCCCTTTTTTTTCTTTATGTCTTCGTCCCTGTCTCTGAAGCTCTCTATCTTTTGAATAGAGGACGTGTGCAGCCGCCTCCTTCAGTTCGTCGCACCGCCACCTAGTTTGCCGGATCCGCTGCCTGCCGGATCCTTCTCCGCCTCGAGCTTCGTCTCCTGCACCCGCGCCCAGATCCGGTCATCCCCGCCGTTGTCCAAGTCCCACGCTGTCGGCCCATGCTTCCCCTGCTTCGAGCAGCAGTTCGGGATCAAGCGCGCCCCGCATCGCTCCCGTTGACCAGTGCGTGGGCCGCGTCCCGCGAGCCAGCCCAGCCTAGCACCAGACCTTCTCCGCCTCTGGCCCATTGACCCACGGTGAGCATTAGATCCAGCGCCCCACTGTGCACTATCGGGCCAGCCAGTTTCGGCCCAGTGTTAATTTTTTTCTAGCTGCGACTTAGCATTATCCGTAGAATTTTAGAATTGCAGAAAAACCCCCTAAGCTTCATGCATTTAATAACTCATAAACCGTGCATCGGATTAAAATGATCTATATATGTAAAATGCTTAGAATTTCATCTAGTTTCATAATATGCATGTTTCATCCATGTTAAATATGTTTAAACTTGTTGTTTGTTTAATTTTGCATAAATGCCATGTTAAAATGATTTATTTTATAACTAAACAACCATAGCTCCAATTTTAATAAACTTTATATGTAAATGGGGTGGAAAAATGCATAGATTAACATGGTGGCATCACTTTGCATGTTTAACAATTCTAAAATAACGTATAGGGCAGAACAGTAGCAAACTCATTTAAACTTGCCTAGATAGGTAGTTTTATTATGTTTCACCTCTTGCCATTCTACAACCTTTAATATTGTTGGGTAGCATAAACGGGAGTGAACTAAATAATCGAACATGGTGTTCCGTCAATATGCAACTCGTTGCATATTGAGCTCCACTTAACTTATAGTATTGTTTGTTGCAGTTTGACATGCCATGCCTCATTAAACAGGACATGCATCATACTTGATTGTGCATCATGCCATGATTCTGCTTGTGTGTTTACCATGTTGTTTGCTTCTTTCCGGTTTGCTTCTTTCATTAGCTTTGGTTTCGTTCCGGAGTTGTGAGGATTCGTTCGACTACGTCTGTTTGTCTTCTTCATGGACTCGTTCTTCTTCCTTGCGGTATCTCAGGCAAGATGACCATTACCCTCGATATCACTTCTATCTTTTCTTGCTAGTTGCTTCGTTCTATCGTTATGCTGCGCCACCTATCACTTGTTTACCATGCCTCCCATATTGCCATGTCAGCCTCTAACCTTTTCACCCGTCCTAGCAAACCGTTGTTTGGCTATGTTACCGCTTTTGCTCAGCCCCTCTTATACCGTTGTTAGTTGCAGGTGAAGTTGAAGATTGCTCCATCTTGGAACAGGATTATGTTGGGATATCACAATATCTCTTATTTAATTAATGCACCTATATACTTGGTAAAGGGTGGAAGGCTCGGCCTTATGCCTGGTGTTTTGTTCCACTCTTGCCGCCCTAGCTTCCGTCATACCGGTGTTATGTTCCTTGATTTTGCGTTCCTTACGCGGTTGGGTGATTTATGGGACCCCCTTGACAGTTCGCTTTGAATAAAACTCCTCCAGCAAGGCCTAACCTTGGTTTTACTTTTCCCTAACAACCTATTACCCTTCCCTTGGGTCGGCCAACCCAAGGGTCATCTTTATTTTAATCCCCCCGGGCCAGTGCTTCTCTAAGTGTTGGTCCGAACCGGGCAGCCTGTGGGGCCACCTTGGGGCAACTTGAGGGATGGTTTTACTCGTAGCTTGACCTATCCGGTGTGTCCCGAGAACGAGATAGGTGTGATTCCTATCAGGATTGTCGACACATCGGGCGACTTTGCTAGTCTTGTTTTACCATTGTCAAAATGTCTTGTAGACCGGGATTACGAGTCTGATCGTGTCTTCGTGGGAGAAGGAATATCCTTCGTTGACTGTGAGAGCTTGTGATGGGCTAAGTTGGGACACCCCTACAGGGTATAAACTTTCGAGAGCCGTGCCCGCGGTTATGTGGCAGATGGGAATTTGTTAATATCCGGTTGTAGAGAACTTGACACTTGACTTAATTAAAATGCATCAACCGCGTGTGTAGCCGTGATGGTCTCTTTTCGGCGGAGTCCGGGAAGTGAACACGGTCTTTGTGTTATGATTGTGCGTAAGTAGTTTCAGGATCACTTCTTGATCACTTCTAGCTTCTTGACCGTTCTGTTGCTTCTCTTCTCGCTCTTATTTGCGTATGTTAGCCACCATATTTGCTTAGTGCTTGTTGTAGCTCCACCTCATTACCACTTCCTACCCATAAGCTTAAATAGTCTTGATCTCGTGGGTTTTGAGATTGCTGAGTCCTCGTGACTCACCAGATACTATCACAACAGTTGCAGGTGTTGATGATACCAGTGCAGATGCAACCGAGCTCAGATGGGAGCTCAACAAAGATCTTGGTCATTGCTATGTTTCGTTTCATGTTGATCGGTAGTGGAGCCTAGTTGGGACGATCGGGCATCTAGCAGTTGGGTTATCTTCTTTTCTTTTGGCTTCGTCCGTAGTCAGACTATGTGTGTATTTTGGATGATGTACGAATTATATGTTCATTGTGTGAAGTGGCAATTGTAAGCCAACTCTTTATCCCATTCTTCTTCATTACATGGTATTGTGTGAAGATGACCCTTCTTGCGACAAACCACTATGCGGTTATGCCTCTAAGCCGTGCCTCGACACGTGGGAGATATAGCCGCATCGTGGGTGTTACATGGGAGCAATGCAGACTGCGGTCAAAAGATGTCTCACCTCCCGATGAGCCTGCGCGGCGGAGTTCTGCCATTCCAACCATCATTTCACATAGATACTCGCACGCCTCCCGTCACTACGCACACCTACACGCACGCCTCCCGGTATGCCTGCACGGCGGACTGCTCACATGCGTCCCGTCAACTCACGCCTGCTCGCACGACACACGGGGTGTGTAGCAGCACGTATATTTTTTGTTTTATTGATGATTCATTCTATTGCTTTACTGCTTAATTGAAGCATAGCATAGTCTAACGCACACGGTCCAAATAAATAATCTATATGAGATATTGGTTGCCAGTTTTTAATAATCTCCGTTTGTAAGAACATTATATTAAAACGGGCCCCATTGACGAAAAAATACAATATCATAGTCTACTGGTGTCCATATATGACACGACGATAAGTTTCATGAATTTCATCTAAGTTTTGGATTTACTGAATTTTAAAAGTATATATTCTCAATATTTTGAAATCTCTTGCACAGGGAAACATGCACCAAGGGACACATATGATTTTGCAACCCATTTTGGTGCACATGTAGCTATAATTTGATTTTTGCACAAGAAATCCCTAGGGAATCAATCAATGTATAAAAACAGGCGAATGATGTCTGTTTTTTTAAATTAACACGACACTCCGCCTTTCGTCATGTGTTCACTGCAGAAAAAGTTTGACATGCCTCAGAGTGGCTGTGGCGGTGCGGGATGTGTGTGTCTGTGTGTGTGATGGTGGGGGGAGGGGTCCGGCAGTACACTACGAGTCATGAACCTCCGTGTGTGATTATTCATCATTTTGTGAGTCATACATGCCACAACAAAGTCGTGAATTGGTTATTTAAAGCATTACATAGGCCTATCATACATAATGTTCGGGCCACATGCATGCATTGGTGGTCCTCTCGGACACTCTCCCTCGTGCGGTTGTCAGCGACGTGCCCATTCGTTAGCCCGCAAAGGTTATCAGTTTGCACCGACAACGAGAGGCATTTGACCAAAAGGTGGATTAATCTTGGCATGTGTGTGGAGCACGTGTGTACACACTCCCACCGGCTTGAAATGAGGGGGCTACACGGATCATGGTGTGGTGCGTTTTAGGGTTGCGAAGCATGTGCCACGTCAAAGTTATGCATTGCGTATTCAAACATCACATAACACATGGGTGCATGCACGCGGTGGTTTTGTCCTGTGACATCACTCGCATGTGCCTCTCTTTGTGGGCCCATGAGGTCGTTGTCGACCAGTTGAACGTACAACGAGAGAGAGGTTAATTTGACCAACAAGGATGGTTATTTTTTGGTTTGTCTTACGTATATGCATGGTATAGGAGTATGTACATGTGTAAGAGGGGGCAACATGAATACTCTCTCTATATATATGCATGTCATAATATCTCTCCATGTGGGGACTTTCTGGTTCCCGAGGCAGGTGCCACATCAAAGTTGCACATTATATTGGTATTCAAACATCATGCAATACCATGCAGGCGGTGGTTGCCCTATATATAAGAACTCACTCGCGTGTGGTGCTTCCATCCGTGGGCATGCGAGGTTGTCCTCCATCACTTTGACCCAATGAGAGAGAGGTTAATTTGATCATCAAGGAATGATTCTTTTTGGGTTTATGCTATGCAGTAGAGTACATATATACCACACGTCGAATGGGGCGTACATATAGCACATACCACGTGTCATGAACCTCGCGCTCTTTGTGGGGACTTTTTGGTTTCCTATATACATGGTGCCACATCAAAGTTGTGCATTTCATATTCAAACATCACACAAACAGCTCTTTGGGCCACATGCAGACGGTGGTACGTAGTCCTATATAGGATGATCACACGCGTGAGACGTACGCTTCGCTTCTGTGTTGGGCATGTTAGTTCGTCGTCCATCACTTTGACCCAGTGAGAGAGAGGTATGCGTTTGATGAACAAAGAAGATTAATTCTTTTAGGGCTGTGTTACTAGGTGCATATATAGTACGTGTCGAGGGGGTGACTAGCTTGGTCCATCACTTTCACCGACAGCGCGAGAGAGGTTAACTAATTTGACTTAGGAGGGGATTGATTTTTTGTTTTGTCTTGATATAGATCATGAGGTGAGGTTACATATATATACTAGCGCATCTGTACACATGAATCCATCCTGCTGGATCGAGGGGGGGGGGCGAGCACACGACACGTCATGAACGACCTCTTGCTCTGTGTGGGGACCTCTATGATTTTGAATGCATGCACCACATCAATGTTGTGCATTGGGTTGGGTATTCAACACATATGCATGCATCACACACCTCCATAAATATGTTCGGGACACACGCATGCAATAATGGTTGTTGTCGGTGTCAAAACCGACGGATCTCGGGTAGGGGGTCCCGAACTGTGCGTCTAGGCGGATGGTAACAGGAGACAAGGGACACGATGTTTTACCCAGGTTCGGGCCCTCTTGATGGAGGTAAAACCCTACGTCCTGCTTGATTGATATTGATGATGTGGGTATTACAAGAGTAGATCTACCATGAGATCAAGGAGGCTAAACCCTAGAAGCTAGCCTATGGTATGATTGTTGTTCGTCCTACGGACTAAAACCATCCGGTTTGTATAGACACCGGAGAGGGCTAGGGTTACACAGAGTCGGTTACAATGGTAGGAGATCTACATATCCGTATCGCCAGGCTTGCCTTCCACGCCAAGGAAAGTCCCATCCGGACACGGGACGAAGTCTTCAATCTTGTATCTTCATAGTCTTGGAGTCCGGCCGATGATGATAGTTCGGCTATCCGGACACCCCCTAGTCCAGGACTCCCTCGGTTGTCTTTGGACACACTCTCACTCGCTTGGTTATGGGCGGCAAGCCTATATATATTTGTGGGCCCGCATGGACGTCCATCATTTTGACCAACGACGAGAAAGGTTACCAGAGTGGATATATTCTTATTATTTGCGTCGAGTTACCGTATAGTAGGTCGACCCATTCCAAGCCTAATTAAGTTTGAGCACATGCTACGCGTCGTGAACCCTTGCTCGGTGTGGGGATTTTATGGTTAGAAAGCATGGTGCCACATCACATTTGCGCATTGGGTATTCAAATACCACACACACCACTTCCATATACATACTTGGGCCACATGCACAGAGTGTGTTTGTCTTCATATAGTACTCCCTCGCGAGGTTATCGGCATTGGGTATTCAAATACCACACACACCACTTCCATATACATACTTTGACCCATTTTGCGGGGCTGTGTGGACATCCATCACTTTGACCAACAACGAACAGGGAGAAGTTGGATTCTGCTTGGTCCGTGTTATAGTGCGTCTTGGTGAGATGCCCTCCCCCCTATGTGTGTGTGTGGGGGGGGGCTACTTCGCGCTACCTGCGACCTCCGTGGGGTCAGAGAAGTCCGGTTAATTTGTGAGGCATGCATGCCACATCAAAGTTGTGAATGGTAGTTAAATATCACACAACACACCCGTTTCATACATATAGTAGGGCCGCCAGCATGTGGTTCGTATGTGGTCTCCCCCATCTCGTGCCACAAGCACATTTGTGGGTCGGCACACAGTCCACCTTTGTCGGGAAGCGAAAGGGGAAGTTTGACCATATATATAGGATGGACTCCTATAGGTTTTGTGTTACTGTAGGGTGAGATTTCAGACCTAGCTATTTGGGGGCATGCATTCATAGCTAGGATTCCCTTACCGCCACCACGAAGTGGGGTTCGTAGGGGGTGGCTGACTAGCAATACTGTGGTTTTGTGCGATAGGTGCCACATCAAAGGTGTGCATTGGGTTTTCGAACATCCAACCACCCTTTTCATTCATATATTTGGTCCACATGCAAGTGTGTTTGTGTTCTGACCCTTTCCCGTCTTAGTCTTTTTGCCAAATTTAAAAATAGCACACGAGTTGGATGTAGAAACCATCTACGATTGGGTACGCAATAGACATGGTTTGGTCAGGCTACCTGTGTTCCACGCCCATGACATGCAATCCCTCACATCAACACAGTAGATTGGGCTCCATGAGGCTTGCCTCCTAGTCTGGAAAATATCTATTGCCTCATAATCTCGAAGATATCTACCCCCTGGAAGGTTTTACTGTTTGATAGCACACGATTAGTATGTGTGGACCGTGTATGATGTTTGTTACTCCCGCTCTGCTTCAGTCCCTTGATTCAAATTTTCAGTAGGCCCGACATTTTACTCCCGCCTCTACATCCCTCGCCATCTCAAAAATATTTGCTTGCCCTTGATCCAAATTTTCAGTAGGCCCGCCTTGTTACTCCTACCTAGTAAAATTTTCAGCTGTCACGGTTTCCTCAAACACCATCTTAACCCCCACCCCCCTCCACACACACCACACACTCCCCAAAACATCTGCTCACACAGACACAAACCACCCCTGAAACCATTGGTAGGTGCTACTTCTTGAGCTTGCGTTGGTTTTTCCCTTGAAGAGGAAATGGTGATGCAGCAAAGTCGAGATAAGTATTTCCCTTTATTAGAGAACCAAGGTATCAATCCAGTAGGAAACAACACATAAATCACCAAGACCTGCATAAAAAATCAAACAACTTGCACCCAACGTGATAAAGGGGTTGTTAATCCCTTAACGGTTACTTGCAAAAGTGAGATCTGATAGAGATAGATTAAACTAAACAAAAGGTAAAGTAAATATTTTTGGTATTTTTGGTTTATAGATCGAAAAGTAAAAGATTGCAAAATAGTAGATCGGAAACTTATATGATGGAAAATAGACCCGGGGCCATAGGTTTCACTAGTGGATTCTCTCAAGATAGCAAATAACACGATGGGTGAACAAATTACTCTCGAGCAATTGATAGAAAAGCGCAAAGTTATGGCGATATCTAAGGCAATGAATATGAACTATAGGCATCACGTTTGTGTCAAGTAGACTGACTCCTGCCTGCATCTACTACTATTACTCCACACATCGACTGACTCCTGCCTGCATCTCGAGTATTGAGTTCATGAAGAACAGAGTAACACATTAAGTAAGATGACATGATGTAGAGGAATAAACTCAAGCAATATGATGTAAACCCAATCTTTTTATCCTCGATGGCAACAATACAATACGTGCCTTGCTGCCCCTACTATCACTGGGAAAGGACACTGCAAGATTGAACCCAAAGCTAAGCACTTTTTCCATTGCAAGAAAACCAATCTAGTTGGCCAAACTAAACCGATAATTTGAAGAGAATTACAAAGATATCAAATCATGCATATAAGAATTCAGAGAAGATTCAAACAATATTAAGAGATAAGCTGATCTTAAATCCACAATTCATTGGATCTCAACAAACACACCGCAAAAGAAGATTACATCGGATAGATCTCCAAGAACATCAAGGAGAACATGGCATTGAGAAGCAAAGAGAGAGAGAGAGAGAGAGAGAGAGAGAGAGAGAGAGAAGAAGCCATCTAGCTACTAGCTATGGACCCGTAGGTCTGAGGTAAACTACTCATGCTTCATCGAAGTGCAATAGAGTTGATGTAGAAGCCCTCCATGATCGAATCCCCCTCCGGCAGGACGCCGGAAAAGGCCCCTAGATGGGATCTCATAGGTACAGAAGGTTGCGGCGACGGAAAAGTGTTTTCGTGGATGCTTCTGGTGGTTTGGGGATATTTTGGAATATATAGGACAAAGAATTAGGCCAGGGGAGTCATGAGGGGCCCACAAGGCAGGGGGCGCGCCCTTCCCCTTGTCGCCGCCTCGAGGCTCTTCTGACTTGATTTCCAAGTATTATGGGTGTCTTCTGGTCCAAGAAAATTTATCGCAAAGGTTTCATTCCATTTGGACTCTGTTTGGTATTCCTTTTCTGTGAAGCTTAAAAACAAGGAAAAACGGAAACTGGCACTGGGCTCTAGGTTAATAGGTTAGTCCCAAAAATAATATAAAATAGCATATTAATGCATAAAAAACATCCAAAATAGGTAATATAATAGCATGGAATAATCAAAAATTATAGATACATTGGAGACGTATCAAGCATCCCCAAGCTTAATTCCTTCTCATCCTCGAGTAGGTAAAATGATTCAGAATTTTTGATGTGGAATTCTAACTAACATATTTATCCATGTATTTTTATTTATTGTGGCATGAATGTTCATATCCATAAGATTCAAACAGAAGTTTAATATGGACATAAAAACAATAATACTTCAAGCATACTAACAAGGCAATTATGTCTTCTCAAAATAACATGGCCAAAGAAAGTTATCCCTACAAAATCATATAGTCTGGCTATGCTCCATCTTCATCACACAAAATACTCAAATCATGCACAACCCCGATGACAAGCCAAGAAATTGTTTCATACTTTTGGTGTTCTCAAACCTTTTCAACTTTCACACAATACATGAGCGTGAGCCATGGACATAGCCCTATAGGTGGAATAGAATATGGTGGTTGTGGAGAAGACAAAAAGAGGGAGATAGTCTCACATCAACTAGGCGTATCAATGGCTATGGAGATGCCCATCAATAGATATCAATGTGAGTGAGTAGGGATTGCCATGTAACAGATGCACTAGAGCTATAAGTTTATGAAAGCTAAAAAATAAAAACTAAGTGAGTGTGCATCCAACTTGCTTGCTCCTAAAGACCTAGGGTGATTTGAGGAAGCCCATCATTAGAATATACAAGCCAAGTTCTGTAATGAAAAACTCCCACTAGTATATGAAAGTGACAAAATAGGAGACTCTCTATCATGAAGACCATGGTGCTACTTTGAAGCACAAGTGTGGAAAAAGGATAGTAACATTGCCCCTTCTCTCTTTTTCTCTCAATTTTTTTCTTTTGTTTGTTTTTTTGTTTGGCTTCTTTGGCCTCTCTTTTTCCTCACATGGGACAATGCTCTAATAATGATGATAATCACACTTGTATTTACTTACAACTCAAAAAATTACAACTCGATACTTAGAACAAAAATATGACTCTATATGAATAACTTCGGCAGTGTACCAGGATGTGCAATGACTCAAGAGTGACATGTATGAAAGAATTATGAAAGGTGGCTTTGCCAAAAATACGATGTCAACTACATGATCATGCAAAGCAATATGACAATGATGAAGTGTGTCATAATATACGGAACGGTGGAAAGTTGCATGGAAATATATCTCAGAATGGCTATGGAAATGCCATAATAGGTAGGTATGGTGGCTATTTTGAGGAAGGTATATGGTGGGTGTATGGCACCGGTGAAAGTTGTGCGGCACAAGAGAGGCTAGCAATGGTGGAAGGGTGAGAGTGCGTATAATCCATGGACTCAACATTAGTCATAAAGACCTCATATATTTATTGCAAAAATCTATTAGTCATCGAAACAAAGTACTACGCGCAAGCTCTTAGGGGGATAGATTGGCATGAAAGACCATCGCTCGTCCCTGACCGCCACTCATAAGGAATACAATCAATAAATACCTCATGCTCCAACTTTGTTACATAACGGCTCACCATACGTGCATGCTACGGGAATCACAAACCTCAACACAAGTATTTCTCAAATTCACAATTACTTGCTAGCATGACTCTAATATCACCATCTTCATATATCAATACAATCATAAGGAATCAAACTTCTCATAGTATCCAATGCACTTTTTTATCAAAGTTTTTATTATATCCCTCTGGGATGCCTATCATATTATGACTAAATTTATAACCAAAGCAAATTACCATGCTGTCTAAAAAGACTCTCAAAATAATATAAGTGAAGAATGAGAGTTCAACAATTTCTACAAATAAAACCACCGCCGTGCTCTAAAAATATATAAGTGAAGCACTAGAGCAAAATTGCCTATCTAAAAAGATATCTGTGAAGCACATAGAGTATTCTAATAAATCACGGATCATGCATGTCCCTCTCAAAAGGTGTGTACAAAAAGGATGATTGTCTCATACTAAAAAGCAAAGACTCAAATCATACAAGACGCTCCAAGCAAAACACATATCATGTGGTGAATAAAAATATAGCCTCAAGTAAAGTTACCGATAGACGAGGACGAAAGAGGGGATGCCTTCCAGGGCATCCCCAAGCTTAGGCTCTTGGTTGTCCTTGAATATTACCTTGGGGTGCCTTGGGCATCCCCAAGCTTAGGCTCTTCCCAACCCTTATTCCATACTCAATCAAATCCTTACCCAAAACTTGAAAACATCACAACACAAAACTCAACAGAAAATCTCATAAGCTCCGTTAGTATAAGAAAATAAATCACTACTTTATGGTACTATTGTGAACTCATTCTTTATTTATATTGGTGTAATATATACTATATTCCAACTTTTCCATGATTCATACCCCCGATACTACCCATAGATTCATCAAAACAAGCAAACAACACACAAAAAAACAGAATCTGTCAAAAACAGAACAATCTGTAGCAATCTGGAAACTTCGAATAATTATGTAACTCCAAAAATTCCAAAAAATTAGCACAACCTGGGAAATTTGTGTACCAATCTTGTGCAAAAAGAATCAAATCAAAAACACGCTCCTGTGAATTATGAAAATTATTTTCCTGGTCGTAAAAGTTTTTGTTTTTCAGCAAGATCAAAACAACTATTACCGTAAGCCATCCCAAAAGTCTTACTTCGCACAAACACTAAATAAAACACAAAACCACATCTATCAGTGTTCTGGATAAGGGGGTACCCAAGCCTACCTCCCTGCGGCCCACTACATCGCTCCATCGACGGCCTGGTAAGGCCCAACTTCAGCGTCAACAAACTCAAGACCCTCGCGAGGGGCCAAGCCTCGCGAGGCGGATGACGCCAAGACCTCTAAGGGAATCAGCCTCCTCGGGCTGGCTCCCAAGGAGCAAAGACTCCTATGCAAGGTGCACCTCGCGAGGCTTAGCTGACGTGAGCCATGACGACCAATGCGAGGCGGGCGCCAGCGGGCGCAGAGTACCAGTTTCCTCTTTGCTGCAAAGAAGGCAAGCAGCGGGCGCGGAGTCCCGAGGAATCAACCAAATGATTCCATTCTGGTGCAGCGAGACCAAGACCGCCAGGACGGCAGGACGGAGGTCATCGCCGAGCCCACCGCAGCGTCACGACCAGAGGCTTTTGCAGGCGAAGACCACTTTAGTCAGGATAGGGTGTACTTCTTGTCCACCTTCAAATCTGGCCGTTGTGGGATCCCTTCCCGCCAACATTTTGGAAGAGGACCAAGGCCACTAAAAATAGGACTTAGCCACCACCATAGGGGGGATCAGATCCATTCTCATCTGACCACTTCACCAGCTCTCTTGAGCTCAAGAACACCTCACCTCCAGAGGCTTGTTCATCCACTATACAAGTTCATCCTCGGCCCCTCGAGGCAATCCACCAAAAAGTTAGGGTAGGGTATTACACCGCAAGGTGGCCTGAACACGGATAAACTATTATGTCTACTTGTCCCCTTGAGCTCGACGCGCTAGGCTTTGAGGTAGGCAGGCCCGGTAGGTTGAGATCTCCGCACGCACCCCAGAGTTAGAACCTATCAAGGGTTTGCGGAACCTGAAATCCGACATTTGGCGCGCCAGGTAGGGGTGCGTCAGAGATCCGCTGCTCCACCCACAATGTCCCGCCACCAGCTTCGATGGCAGGCATTCCTTCGTCGACTCGGCCGTCGCACGCCTTCGAGGGAGCCGAGGGCCTCCGTGCTTTCACCCCCTCCTTGCGACGGGTGGAGTGGCAAGCCAAGTTTAGACCAGAGATGCTGCCACTCTACGACGGCCCGGCAACGGCTTGCTCCATGTGAACGAGGAAGCAGTTTGGGCAGCCGACAAAGATGACAAGGTAAAGGCCAACTGGCTCCCTATGGCCCTTGTAGGCGCACCACGCGCTTGGCTTCTCAACCTGCCAGAGTCCTCTGTGGCCTCCTGGGAGGAGTTGCGCGGCGTCTTCGTCACAGGCTTCGCGACACCAGTGCCCCCCGTCGTTGTGGCTCTCCTAGGTGGCTCGCAGGCACCACCCTCTGACCACCACATCAAGCAGTTCTACCAACAAGTAAGTGCCGCCCAGGTGGGCTCGGGGCCTCCCCCGGGCTGGGAGGCGCCTAAGGCCGACCTCACCTTCAGCCCCGAGGATCATCCAGCCACCACGGCAGAAGCTGGCGCGCTCCTGATGCTCTACATCCCCACCATCTGCAACGTGGCGGTCACCATGACCCTCATAGATGGTGGAGCCTGCCTCAACGTGCTCTCCGTGGAGACATTCGTCCTACTGCATGATACGTCTCCAACATATCTATAAATTATGAATCATTCATGCTATTTTATTATCTATTTTGAATGATTACGGGCTTTATTATACACTTTTATATTACTTTTGGGACTAACCTAATAACCAGAGGCCCAGCCCATATTCTTGTTTTATTGCCTGTTTCAGTATTTCGAAGAAAATGAATATCAAACGGAGTCCAAATGGAATGAAACCTTTGGGAGCGTGATTTTTGGAACGAACATGATCCGAGAGACTTGGAGTACAAGCCAGGGAAGCTTCGAGGATGCCAGGAGATAGGAGGGCACACCCCCCTGATACATCTCCAACGTATCTATAATTTTTGATTGTTCCATGCTATTATATTACCCCTTTTAGATGTTTATGGGCTTTATTTTACACATTCATATCATTTTTGGGACTAACCTACTAACCGGAGGCCCAACCCATATTGCTGTTTTTTTGCCTATTTCAGTATTTCGAAGAAAAGGAATATCAAACGGAGTCCAACCGGAATGAAACCTTCGGGAGCGTGATTTTTGGAACAAATCTGATCCAGAGAGCTTGGAGTGCAAGTCAAGAAGCTCCCAAGGGCCCCACGAGATAGGCCCCCCGTGTAGGGCGCGACCCCCTGTCTCGTGGGCCCCTCGAGCGGCCACCGACGTACTTCTTCTTCCTATATATACCCACGTACCCCAAAAACATCCAGGAGCACCACGAAACACAATTTCCACCGCCGTAACCTTCTGTATCCACGAGATCTCATCTTGGAGCCTTTGTCGGCACTCTACCAGAGGGGGAATCAACCACGGAGGGCTTCTACATCAACATCCTTGCCCCTCCGATGAGTTGTGAGTAGTTTACCACAGACCTACGGGTCCATAGTTATTAGCTAGATGACTTCTTCTCTCTTTTTGGATCTCAATACAATATTCTCCCCCTCTCTTGTGGAGATCTATTCGATGTAAACTCTTTTTGCGGTGTGTTTGTTGAGATCCGATGAATTTTGGGTTTATGATCAAGTTTATCTATGAATAATATTTGAATCTTCTCTAAATTCTTTTATGTATGATTGAGTTATCTTTGCAAGTCTCTTTGAATTATCAGTTTGGTTTGGCCTACTAGATTGGTTCTTCTTGCCATGGGAGAAGTTCTTAGCTTTGGGTTCAATCTTGCGGTGTTCTTACCCAGTGACAGAAAGGGTTGCAAGACATGTATTGTATTGTTGCCATCGAGGATAACAAGATGGGGTTTATATCATATTGCATGTGTTTATCCCTCTACGTCATGTCATCTTGCTTAATGCATTACTCTGTTCTTATGAACTTAATACTCTAGATGCAGGGAGGACTCGGTCGATGTGTGGAGTAATAGTAGTAGATGCAGGTAGGAGTCGGTCTACTTGTTATGGACGTGATGCCTATATACATGATCATGCCTAGATAATCTCATAACTATGCGCTTTTCTATCAATTGCTCGACAGTAATTTGTTCACCCACCGTAATTCTTATGCTATCTTGAGAGAAGCCACTAGTGAAACCTATGGCCCCCGGGTCTATCTCTTATCATATTTGCTTTCAATCTACCTTTATTTGCATCTTTACTTTTTGCATCTATCTTATAAAATACCAAAAATATATTTATCTATCATACTATCTTTATTAGAACTCACTTTCGCAAGTGGCCGTGAAGGGATTGACAACCCCTTTATTGTGTTGGTTGCGAGTTCTCAGTTTGTTTGTGTAGGTGCGTGGGACTTTTGAGGAGCCTCCTACTGGATTGATACCTTGGTTCTCAAAACTGAGGGAAATACTTACGCTACACTTTGCTGCATCACCCTCTCCTCTTCGAGGAAAACCAACGCAAGCTCAAGATGTAGCAAGAAGGATTTCTGGCGCCGTTGCAGGGAAGGTCTTAGCTCAAGTCAAGACATACCAAGTACCCATCAGAAACCCATCTCCCTCACATTTACATTATTTGCCATTTGCCTCTCGTTTTCCTCTCCCCCACTTCACCCTTGCCATTTTATTCGCCCTCTCTTTCCCAATCTCCTCCTCTTTCTCGCTTGCCGTTTTTCTGTTTGCTTGTGTGTTGGATTACTTGTTGCCATCGCGCAAGATAATACCAAGTTGTGTGATTTCTCGAATACCAATAATAATGATTTCCTTAGTACTCCGATTGCTCCTCTTAATGATGTTGAGTCTTGTGAAATCAATACCGCTTTGCTGAATCTTGTTATGAAAGATCAATTTTGCCGGCCTTCCTAGTGAAGATGCCGCTACTAATCTAAACAATTTTGTTGATTTGTGTGATATGCAAAAGAAGAATGATACGGATAACAATATTTTCAAATTGAAGTTATTTCCGTTTTCACTTAGAGATCGTGCTAAAGTTTGGTTTCATCTTTGCCTAAAAATAGTATTGATTCTTGGAACAAGTGCAAAGATGCTTTTATCTCTAAGTATTTTCCTCCCGCTAAGATCATCACTCTTAAGAACGATATTATGAATTTTAAACAACTTGATCATGAGCATGTTGCCCAATCTTGGGAAGGAATGAAATTGATGCTTCGCAATTGCCCTACTCATGGTTCGAAT
The DNA here is from genome assembly GCF_018294505.1 of Triticum aestivum. Classification (NCBI taxonomy): domain Eukaryota; kingdom Viridiplantae; phylum Streptophyta; class Magnoliopsida; order Poales; family Poaceae; genus Triticum; species Triticum aestivum. The sequence goes on along the minus strand of NC_057804.1, from coordinate 312,593,019 downwards.
TTATGGATGATCATACAAGATTTTTATGCCGGTTTGAACTTTGCTTCTAGAAATCTCTTAGATTCGGCCACGGGAGGCACGTTTATGGAAATTACATTAGGAGATGCTACAAAATTGCTTGATAATATTATGGCTAATTATTCTCAATGGCACACCCAAACATCTTCTAGTAAAAAAGTGCATGCTATAGAAGAAATTAATGTTTTGAGTGGAAAGATGGATGAACTTATGAATATGTTTACTACTAAAAATACTCCTCTTGATCCCAATTATATGCCTTTGTCTTCCTTGATTGAGAATAATAATGAATCTATGGATGTGAATTTTGTTGGTAGGAATAGTTTTGGAAACAACGCTTATAGAGGAAATTTTAATGCTAGGCCGTTCCCTAGTAATCCCTCTAATAATTATGGAAATTCCTACAATAATTCTTATGGTAATTTTAATAAGATGCCCTCTGATTTTGAGAACAGTGTGAAAGAATTTATGATTTCTAAAAGGAATTTTAATGCTTTGCTTGAAGAAAAATTGCTCAAAGTTGATGATTTGGCTAGGAACGTTGATAGACTTTCGCTTGATGTTAATTCTCTTAAACTTGGATCTTCTTCTCCTAAGCATGGTATCAATGAGTCTCTCAAAGTAATGAGAATTTCCATTGACTAGTGCAAGGAAAGAACCGCTAGATTGCGTGCTAAAAAAGAAAGCTTTATAAAAGCGTGTTCCTCTAGTCTTCATGAAAATAATGATGAGGATCTTAAAGTTATTGATGCATCTCCGATTAGATTTATTTTTTGCAATATAAATTTTGGGAGTGATGATGAATTAACTTTGCCTAGAAGGCGTCCCAAAAATTCGGAGTCTTTAGATCTTGATGCTAAATTTGGTAAAAGTGAGATTGGAGAATCCTCAACTTCTAATAATGTTGAACTTACTATCTCGGATTTCAAGGAATTTGATTATGATAATTGCTCTTTAAAAGGTTGTATTTCCTTGTTGCAATCCGTTGTTAATTCTCCTCATGCTTATAGTCAAAATAAAGCTTTTACCAAACATATTGTTGATGCCTTGATGCAATCTTATGATGAAAAACTTAATTCAGAAGTTTCTATACCTAGAAAACTTAAATAATGAGTGGGAACCTACTATAAAGATTAGAATTAAAGATTATGAGTGTTTTTCTTCGTGTGATTTGGGTGCTAGTGTTTCCACGATTCCGAAAACTTTATGTGATATTCTAGGTTTCCATGATCTTGATGATTGCTCTTTAAATTTGCACCTTGCGGATTCCACCATTAAAAAGCCTATGGGAAGGATCAATGATGTTCTTATTGTTGCAAATAGAAATTTGGTGCCCGTAGATTTTATCGTTCTTGATATAGATTGCAATCCTTCTTGCCCTATTATTCTTAGTAGACCTTTCCTTAGAATGATTGGTGCGATTATTGATATGAAGGAAGGGAATTGCCCTATTATTCCAATTTCCTTTAAAGAAAGGCATGGATAAATTTCCAAGAAAGAAATTTAAATTACCTTATGAATCTATCATGCGGGCTACTTATAAATTTAGTTCCAAAGATGGCACTCGTTAGATCTATCTTCGCTTTTATGCCTAGCTAGGGGCGTTAAACGATAGCGCTAGTTGGGAGGCAACCCAATTTTCTTTATGTTTTTTGTTTTTGCTCCTGTTTAGTAATAAATTTTGCATGTACCTTCTGTTTAGATGTGTTTTTATCTTTTAATTAGTGTTTGTGCCAAGTAGAACCTATAGGATAACCTACGATGATAGTTGATTTGATTCTGCTGAAAAACAGAAACTTTGCACGCACGAATATAATTTTGTTAAATCACAGGAACGTGCTTTTGTGTTGATTCTTTTTGCTGATGTTCAATAGACAAATTGTCCAGGACTTACTATTTTGGTAGGAGATTTAGAGTTCCATAAGTTTGCGTTATTTACAGATTCCTATAGACTGTTCTGTTTTTGGCAGATTCTGTTTTTCGTGTGTTGTTTGCTTACTTCAATGCATCTATGGCTAGTAATTCAGTCTATGAACCATAAAGAAGTTGGAATACAGTAGGTTTAACACCAAATTAAATAAAGAATGAGTTCATTGCACTACCCTATGTGGTGGTTTTGTTTTCTTTCACTAACGGAGCTTATAAGATTTCCTGTTGAGTTTTCTGTTGTGAAGTTTTCAAGTTTTGGGTAAAGCTTTTATGGACTATGGAATAAAGGGTGGCAAGAGCCTAAGCTGGGGGATGCCCATGGCACCCCAAGATATTCAAGAATAGCCAAAAGCCTAAGCTTGGGGATGCCCCGGGAAGGCATCCCCTCTTTCATCTTCGTTTATTGGTAACTTTACTTGGAGCTACACTTTTATTTGCCACATGATATGTGTTTTGCTTGGAGCGTCGTGTATTATATTAGTCTTTGCCATTTAGTTTACCACAATCATCCTTGCTGTACACACCTTTTGGGAGAAGCCTATTTGATTAGAATTTGCTAGAATACTCTATGTGCTTCACTTATATCTTTTGAGCTTAATAGTTTTGGCTCTAGTGCTTCACTTATATCTTTGAGAGCACGGTGGTGTTTTAATTTTGAAGAAATTGCTAGTCTCTCATGCTTCACTTATATTATTTTGAGAGTATTTTATAACAGCATGGTATTTGCTATGGTCATAAAGTTGGTCCTAGAATGATGAGCATCCAAGTTGGGTATAATAAAAACTATCATAGAAAAGTGAATTGGATGCCATGATCAATTTGATACTTGATAATTGTTTTGAGATGTGGAGGTAGTGATATTAAAGTCATGCTAGTTGGGTGATTATGAATTCAAAGAATTCTTGTGTTGAAGTTAGCAAATCCCGTAGCATGCACGTATGGTTAAAGTTGTGTAACAAATTTGAAACATGAAGTGTACTTGGCTTGTGCATCCTTATGAGTGGCGGTCGGGGACGAGCGATGGTCTTTTCCTACCAATCTATCCCCCTAGGAGCATGCGCGTAGTACTTGATTTTTGATGATTTCTAAATTTTTGCAATAAGTATATGAGTTCTTTTGACTAATGTTGAGTCTATGGATTATACGCACTTCTTCCTTTCCGCCTTTGCTAGCCTCTTCAGTACCGTGCATTGCCCTTTCTCACCTTGAGAGTTGATGAAGATGATATTTTTTGTCCCCCAAGTTTTGATGAGAAAATTTATTATGATGGTAGCATGCCTCCTAGTTATGATGATTATATTGATGAAAGTGGGTTTGGAAGAGTGTCAACTTTAGGAAGTAGTGATCCCACTATTTTGGAGGATGTTGAATTTTATTGTGATGAATATGAAAGTGGATTTGGAAGAGTGTCAACTTTATTTAGTGATGACTCCACTATTTTGGAAGAGGTTCCAATTGATTATGAGAACAAAGTTGCTATCTATGATGATTATTGTGATGACTTTTATGCTATTAGGAATAATGTTAACCATGAAACTTGTCATCATGATTTTAGTTTTCAATTGGATTATGCCTCACATGATAATTATTTTGTTGAGTTTGCTCCCACTACTATTCATGAGAAGAAATTTGCTTATGTGGAGAGTAGTAAATTTTCTATGCAAGTACATCATGAAAAGAATGCTTTAGGTGATGGTTATATTGTTTAATTCATTCATGATGCTACTGAAAATTATTATGAGAGAGGAACATGTGTTCTTACATATTGCAATAATCTCAAGTTTCCCCTCTATGTGTTGAAAATTTTGATGCTATGCTCGTTTTGCCTTCCTATGCTAGTGGATTATTGTTCCCATAGGTTGTTTGCTCACAAAATACCTATGCATAGGAAGTGGGTTAGACTTAAATGTGACAGTCATATGCTTCATGATGCTCATGTTATGTTTCAATTCTTGTCTTTTATGTGAGCATCATTGTCATCATCATGCCTAGCTAGAAAGGCATTAAAGAAAAGCGCTTGTTGGGAGACAACCCAATATTTATCTTTATTGTATTTGTGTGTTCACATGATTATTCTACTGTAGTAATCATGTTTTATAGGTTTTGTTTCAATAAAGTGCCAAGTAAGACCTTTAGGATAGCTTACGGTGATAGTTGTGTTGATCCTGCTGAAAATCAGAAACTTTTGCACCCAGTAAATTAGTTTTGCTAATTCACAGAAACGTGCTTTTGACTGATTCTTTTTGATGTGGATTGGTACACAAATTTCTTAGGACTGCCTAATTTGATAGGATTTTTGGAATTCCAGAAGTATACGTTTGGTACAGATTACTACAGACTGTTCTGTTTTTGACAGATTCTGTTTTCTATGTGTTTTTTGCTTATTTTGATGAATCTATGAGTAGTATCGGAGGGTATGAACCATAGAGAACTTGGAATACATTAGATATTACACCAATATGAATTTAGAATGATTTCATTACAGTACCTAAGTGGTGATTTTATTTTCTTATACTATCGGAGCTTACGAGTTTTCTGTTGAGTTTTGTGTTGTGGAATTTTCAAGTTTTGTGTAAAGATTCGATGGACTATGGAATAAGGAGTGGCAAGACCCTAAGCTTGGGTATGCCCAAGGCACCCCAAGGTAATATTCAAGGACAACCAACAGCCTAAACTTGGGGATGCCCCGGAAGGCATCCCCTCTTTCGTCTTCGTTCATCGGTAACTTTACTTGGAGCTATATTTTTATTCACCACATGATATGTGTTTTGCTTGAAGCGTCATTTTATTTTGTTAGTATTTGCTTGCTGTTATTTAGAATAATGTTTTGCATCTTTAGTTTCAATAAAAGTGTCAAGGCCTTTACCATGCTTGTTTTGCTAGTATACATGTTGCTGTTTGGAAACAGAAAGTTTACCGCTGTTGCAAAAATTCCCTAGAAAATTCAGAGAATGGTATAATGTTGAAACGTTTTGCATAATGAGCTCTGATAAATCTTCTACAGCGTAATATTTTTCTCATAATTTTTGGAGTTAGGGAAGTATTGATACTGTTGCATTCTTTACAGACTGTACTGTTTTGGCAGATTGCTGTTATGTTTACATTGTTTGCATGATTTAATGATTCTATTTGAGGATAGGAGTATTAAATATACAGAGGCATTTAGTATGCAATGTTGAATAATAATTTCAGTGATTTGTTACAATAGAGAATGGTAAGGTTTTTGCATTGGTTTATACTAACTTATCTCACGAGTTCTTGTTGAGTTTGGTGTGGATGAAGCTTTCGAGATTTAGGAAACCGAGATATAAAAGGAATTAAGGATACACAAAAGTTCAAGCTTGGGGATGCCCAAGGCACCCCAAGATAATATTTCAAGAAGTCTCAATCATCTAAGCTTGGGGATGCCCCGTTAGGCATCCCACCTTTCTTCTTCAACAACTATCGGTCAGTATCGGTTGAGCCTAGGTTTTTGCTTCTTCACATGAGTTGTGATATCCTTGCAATGTCATTTTATCTTGCTTTGCTTGCTGTTAGAATAAAGTACTTAAGATCTGAAATTCTTAAATGGGAGAGAGTCTTCGCATAGATACACATTTATTTAACTACTCATTGATCTTCACTTATATCTTTTTGGAGTAGTTTTTCATTTACTCATGTGCTTCACTTATATCCTATGAGTAAATTGTTGAATGAGTTGATTGTCATAAATCTGAAATTATATATGTTTCATTTGCTTATCCCATGGGGAGTAATGACTTCACATCTAAGAAGTAGAGGTTGTAAATTTATTGAAGGTTAGCAAGCATTGTATTGGTCATTTGAACAATTCATGAAAGAATATTGAAGGAAGAGACATTTCACATATAAATATACTATGTTAGACATGTTTTATAATTGTGAGCACTCATTAAGTATGACATGGTAAAGAGTTGATGTTGGACAAGGAAGACAACGTAATGGGTTATGTTTTCTCACATCCCAGTTAAAGTATATTGTCATGGATCATTCAAACATGTTGAGCTTGCCTTTCCCCCTCTTGCTAGCCCAATTCCTTGCACCAAGTAGAGATACTACTTGTGCTTCCAAATATCCTTAAACCAGTTTTGCCATGAGAGTCCACCATACCTACCTATGGATTGAGTAAGATCCTTCAAGTAAGTTGTCATCGGTGCAAGCAATAAAAATTGCTCTCTAAATATGCATGATCTATTAGTGTGAAGAAAATAAGCTTTATACGATCTTGTTATGGAAGCAATAAAAGCGACGGACTGCATAATAAAGGTCCATATACAAGTGGCAATATAAAGTGACGTTCTTTTGCATTAAGATTTTGTGCATCCAACCATAAAAGCGCATGACAACCTCTGCTTCCCTCTGCGAAGGGCCTATCTTTTACTTTATGCAAGAGTCAAGGTGATCTTCACCTTTCCCTTTTTTCATTTTATCCTTCGGCAAGCACCTCGTGTTGGAAAGATCCTTATATATATATGTATATATATATATCCAATTGGATGTAAGTTAGCACGAACTATTATTGTTTACATCACCCAAAGGTGAATACGTTGGGAGGCAACACTATAAGCCCCTATCTTTCTCAGTGTTTGATTAAAACTCCATAATCATAAGTATTGCGTAAGTATTAGCAATTGTAGAAGACTATATGATAGTTGAGTATGTGGAGTTTGCTAAATCAAAGCTCTAACATAGACCCTTCCGAAAAATAAGATGAATTGTAATTGTTTGATGACTAAGAATGAAGTTTTCTAGTTTTCAAGAAATTTTATGGTCTATGCTTTAACATGTGAATTTCTTGTTACTTGTTTCGTGAGAAGTTTTATGAGATGAACTACTGTGACATATAATCATGCTAGAAAAGGTGATTGAAATTATCATTGATCAAACTTGTGCACCTGCTAGCATTCACACTTCATAAATTCTTTCTTTTATCATTTACCTACTCGAGGACGAGCAGGAATTAAGCTTGGGGATGCTGATACGTCTCCAACGTATCTATAATTTCTAAAGCATTCATGCTATTTTATTATCTATTTTGAATGATTACGAGATTTATTACTAACCTACTAACCGGAGGCCCAACCCATATTGTTGTTTTATTGCCTGTTTCAATATTTCGAAGAAAATGAATATCAAACGGAGTCCAAACAGAATGAAACCTTCGGGAGCGTGATTTTTGGAACGAACATGATCCGGGAGACTTGGAGTACAAGCCAGGGAAGCTTCGAGGAGTCCAGGAGATAGGAGGGCGGGCCAACCCCCCTAGACGCGCCCCCTGTCTCGTGGGCCCCTCGAGGCCCCCCCGACCGACTTCTTTCGCCTATATAATCCCATACCCTAAAACCATCGAATACGAAGATAGATCGGGAGTTCCGCCACCGCAAGCCTCTGTAGCCACCAAGAACCTCTCAAGAGCCCGTTCTGGCACCCTCCCGGAGGGGGAATCCCTCACCGGTGGCCATCTTCATCATCCCAGTGCTCTCCATGACGAGGAGGGAGTAGTTCACCCTCGGGGATGAGGGTATGTACCAGTAGCTATGTGTTTGATCTCTCTCTCACACTCTCTCTCTCGTGTTCTCTCTATGGCACGATCTTGATGTATCGCGAGCTTTGCTATTATAGTTGGATCTTATGATGTTTCTCCCCCCTCTACTCTCTTGTAATGGATTGAGTTTTCCCTTTGAAGTTATCTTGTCAGATTGAGTCTTTAATGATTTGAGAACACTTGATGTATGTCTTGCCGTGCTTATCTGTGGTGACAATGGGATATCACGTGATCCACTTGATGTATGCTTTGGTGATCAACTTGCGGGTTCCGCCCATGAACCTATGCATAGGGGTTGGCACACGTTTTCGTCTTGACTCTCCGGTAGAAACTTTGGGGCACTCTTTGAAGTACTTTGTGTTGGTTGAATAGATGAATCTGAGATTGTGTGATGCATATCGTATAATCATGCCCACGGATACTTGAGGTGACAATGGAGTATCTAGGTGACATTAGGGTTTTGGTTGATTTGTGTCTTAAGGTGTTATTCTAGTATGAACTCTATGATAGATCGAACAGAAAGAATAGCTTCATGTTATTTTACTATAGACTCTTGAATAGATAGAACAGAAAGGATAACTTTGAGGTGGTTTCGTACCCTACCATAATCTCATCGTTTGTTCTCCGCTATTAGTGGCTTTGGAGTGACTCTTTGTTGCATGTTGAGGGATAGTTATATGATCCAATTATGTTATTATTGTTGAGAGAACTTGCACTAGCGAAACTATGAACCCTATGCCTTGTTTCCTAGCATTGCAATACCGTTTACGCTCACTTTTATCATTAGTTACCTTGCTGTTTTTATATTTTCAGATTACAAAAACCTATATCTATCATCCATATTGCACCTATATCACCATCTCTTTGCCGAAATAGTGCACCTATACAATTTACCATTGTATTGGGTGTGTTGGGGACACAAGAGACTCTTTGTTATTTCGTTGCAGGGTTGTTTGAGAGATACCATCTTCATCATACGCCTCCCACGGATTGATAAACCTTAGGTCATCCACTTGAGGGAAATTTCCTACTTTCCTACAAACCTCTGCACTTGGAGGCCGAACAACGTATACAAGAAGAAGGTTGTGCACTAGACATCACTGCACGTGCCCCCCGGGCGGCTCCACCCCACCAAGCCCTTCTCCGAGATCGGTGATGGCTCCACCAGCCCCCTAGGGCAGATCCGCCTCCCCATCGCCTTCGGGACCCGTGACAACTACCGCATCGAGCTCATCGACTTCGACATCGCCTGGATCGACCTACCATACAGCGCCATCCTTGGGTACCCGGCCCTGGCCAAGTTCATGGTGGCAACACATCCAGCCTACAACCTCATGAAGATGCCAGGTAACAGTGGTGTCCTCATGGTGGTGGGGGATATCAAGGACACTGTAGGCCCTCAAGCTCCCCTTCAAGTCCGCGGCGTCTATGCTGTCGAGCGAGAAAGGGGGCTCTGAGGCTCCAGGGGCGGCACCAGCCAAGAAGAAGTAGTTGTTTTCCCGAGACCGAGCTGAGACGAAGCAGGTGCCAGTTGATGAGGATGGGGCTTCAGGCGCCACCTTCACCATAGGAGCTAGCCTCTTGATAACCCACAAGTATAGGGGATCGCAACAGTTTTCGAGGGTAGAGTATTCAACCCAAATTTAATGATTTGACACAAGGGGAGCCAAAGAATATTCTCAAGTATTAGCAGTTGAGTTGTCAATTCAGCCACACCTGGAAAACTTAATATCTGTAGCAAAGTATTTAGTAGCAAAGTAATATGGAAGTAACGGTAATAGTGGCAAAAGTAACAGTCGCAGTTTTGTAGTAATTGTAACAGCGGCAACAGTGGAGTAACTAAGCAAAGATCAATATATGAAAAGCTCGTATGCATTGGACCAATGATAGATAATTATGTCGGATGCAATTCCTCATGCAATAGTTATTACATAGGGTGACACAGAACTAGCTCCAGTTCATCAATGTACTGTAGGCATGTATTCCAAATATAGTCATACGTGCTTATGGAAAAGAACTTGCATGGCATCTTTTGTACTACCCTCCCGTGGCAGCGGGGTCCTATTGGAAACTAAGGGATATTAAGGCCTCCTTTTAATAGAGTACCCAGACCAAAGCATTAACACTTGGCGAATACATGAACTCCTCAAACTACGATCATCACTGGGAGTGGTCCCGATTATTGTCACTTCGGGGTTACCGGATCATAACACATAGTAGGTGACTACTGACTTGCAAGATAGGATCAAGAACTCACATATATTCATGAAAACATGAGAGGTTCAGATCTGAAATCATGGCACTCGGGCCCTAGTGACAACATTAAGCATAGCAAAGTCATAGCAACATCAATCTTAGAACATAATGGATACTGGGGATCAAACCCTAACAAAACTAACTCGATTACATGGTAAATCTCATCCAACCCATCACCGTCCAACAAGTCTATGATGGAATTACTCATGCACGGCGGTGAGCATCATGAAATTGGTGATGGAGGATGATTGATGATGACGACGGCGACGGATTCCCTCTCCGGAGCAGCGAACGGACTCCAGATCAGCCCTCCCGAGAGAGATTAGGGCTTGGCGGCGGCTCCGTATCATAAAACATGATGAATCTTTTTCTTCGATTTTTTTCTCCCCGAACGTGAATGTATGGAGTTGGGGTTGATGTCGGTGGAGCCTCAGGGGGCCCACGAGATAGGGGGTGTGCCCAGGGGGGCAGGCACGCCCCCCACCCTCGTGGACAGGGTGTGGCCCCCCTGGTCTTGATTCTTTCGCCACTGTTTTTTATTAATTCCAAAAATATTCTCCGTGAAGTTTCAGGTCATTCCGAGAACTTTTATTTCTGCACAAAAATAACACCATGGCAATTCTGCTGAAAACAGCGTCAGTCCGGGTTAGTTCCATTCAAATCATGCAAGTTAAAGTCCAAAACAAGGGCAAAAGTGTTTGGAAAAGTAGATATGATGGAGACGTATCAACTCCCCCAAGCTTAATCCTTTGCTTGTCCTCAAGCAATTTAGTTGACAAACTGAAAGTGATAAAGAAAAACTTTTACAAACTCTGTTTGCTCTTGTTGTTGCAAATATGTAAAGCCAGCTTTCAAGTTTTCAGCAAAGATTATGAACTAACCACATTCACAATAACATCTAGGCCTCATATTTACTCATATCAATGGCCTAATCAACTGAGCAATAATAATAAATCTTGGATGACAACACTTTCTCAAAACAATCATAATATGACATAACAAGATGGTGTCTTGCTAGCCCTTTCAGAGACCGCAAAACATAAATGCAGAGCACCTCTGAAGATCAACAACTGACTGTACATTGTATTTCATGGTAAAAGAGATCCAGTCATAGTTATACTCAATATAAATTAATAGTAATGGATGCAAATGACAGTGGTCCTCTCCAATTGGTGCTTTTTAATAAGAGGATGATTACTCAACATAAAAGTAAATAGATAGTCCCTTCGCAGAGGGAAGCAGGGATTTGCAGAGGTGCCAGAGCTCGAGTTTTGAAACAGAGATAAATAATATTTTGGGTGGCATATTTTCATTGTCAACATAACAACCAAGAGATCTCGATATCTTTGTAACATCCCAAAATTCTAAATTTTGGAATGTTATAAACAAATTGATAGATTTGATTGATTGTTTGATTGATTGACTGAAAGTGAGTGAATTCGAAACTTTTGAAAGTTAAATGAGAGGGAATAAAAGGACTTTCCCAAACTTTCATTTTCTTTTCTGATCTTAATGAATTCAAATTCTTTTCACCACCAAAACCCTGGAGAGAAGATGACATGACTTCTTCCATTTATTTAAATGACAAGGGGTGTTGAAAATATTTGAATTTCATTTGGGAAATATTTCCAACCCAGGAACCTTATGCAACTCAATGATTTTCACGAGCGAAGATAAAATGACTTCTTCAAAACATATGAAATATGAGTTGGGAGTTTCAAAGAATTAAATTCAGAGTTCTTTTGAATTTATTTTCAATTTGGAGTTATTTGTGTTTTATTCAAATTATTTTTCTCCAAAAATTAAATATATGGAAAATAGGGTAACATGATTCCCTACATGAGAAAAATTGGAGAGAAATAAATTTGAATTAATTTTGGTATTTTTAAAATGATTTTTATTGGGTTTTATTAGGGCAGAAGCACTCTTGTTTTATTTGAATTTGTGTGTATTTTATTTGAAGCTAAAATAATGTTCAGGTTGTAGAAAATCTTTTTCTGAAAATTTTGATATATTATATGCCCATATAATATTTTCATTTAATTTGTTTTATTATTTCATTTGTCTGGAAATTGTTTATTTAAAAAAAATCCTCTCGCCGAACTGGGCCGGCCCAGCTTCCTGCCAGGCCGCGGCCCAGCCCAGCCGCTGTCACCCCGTCCCCGATATCCCGCAGGAGACCGACTCCCGCACGGGAGCGCCGCCGCCGCCGTCCCATGTCCGGACTCCGCGCCGCCCTTGCCCCTTGCCCACGCCACCGCCCCTCCCCTGGCCTTTAAAAGGCGGGCCCCGACGCCCCAACTCCCCTCTCTTCCCTCGCTCGCCGCCCCGCCGCCGGCGAGATCCACCCCGCGCCCCCGCCCGAAGCCGCCACCCTCGCCGCCTATGCCCACCGCCTTCGCCACCACCGCACCCGCCGCCCAACGCCGCCCCTTCCCGTCCGCCTCGCTGTCTCCTCCGACGACCGGAGCCGCCCGCCGGAGCCCCTGCGCCGCCTCGCCGGACTCGCCGAAGTTAACCGAACCGCCCCGGGTTTTTTTTGACGAAAACCGCCTACGGTATAAAACCGTCCCGGTTCCCCGTTTTTGTTTTATAAAACCGGTTTTTTTGTTTAGTTATACAGAGAACGTTTTCCGTTTAGGTAGATCTAGCGAACGATTTCGTTCCTTAGCGTTCTGTAACGAACGTTCGCTATTTAGTTTTTTTCTTTTATTTTAGTTTTTCTGCCAGGGACTCGTTTGTGAATATTTTTATTTACAGATTAGCCCCTGTTTTTCAAACGACTATAACTTTTTACCCATTAGTCGGAATCCAACGAAAACAATGCCCACTTCTTCGTTATGATCTCCTCTATCCAGTAAAACAACTCAAACATGTTTTTGAAAGTTTAAAATTTGAATTAGATCAGATTTGAATTTGAACTTCGTTTGATCATAACTTGAGTTTTATAACTCCGTTTGAGTTGATTCTTTTTGCAAATTGAAGCTCTTGACCTAAACTTTATGATAAGGCCAAATTCACTTAGTTTTGGTACTGTTAGAAATTGTTTTATGCTGCAAGAGTTATTTTCTTGGTTTTGATGTTTTCTGAGTTGTTCTCTTCATTCTTTCCGATCTTTTGATTGATTGCTTATGTGTGGTTACTATTGATTGCTTACGATAGATTGACCGGAGTGTGATGAGTAGAAACATCAAGAGTATTGAGTGCGAATCATCTTCATCAACATTGCAGGCAAGTAACACTTTGATCATACTTCTTCTCATACCCAGTTTTTATGCATTAGATCTATCCTCAAACACTTGCATGATTAGGATCTAATTAAATTGTGGGTTTTGGGAAGTAGATTGAGGCAGTACCTATTACCTGGTTTATTATCAAACCCTTGGGAGTTACTTCTACGTTTGCTTATTATGCCATGCCATGCTAGTAGACGTGGATTGGGTGAGTGTATCCATGACAGATGTGAGATTGTTATTTAATGGTTTATTTAAGGTGGGAACTTAAACATACATCTGGGTGGATTGAGGCACCTGGTTTCTATCAGGATTTGCCTGTATTTCTTCGGACCGCCACCCAGGCTCAAAGGGATCATGAGATTATTCAAACTAGAAACTTCCGTGTGCAGCCACAAGCCATTATGGGCTCTGGCATAGTTGATTAAGTTGTGCGAACTCTTACGGGTAGACTAGCAGATGTAGGGGAAAGTAGGTGTACCGGTGTACCCACAAGTAAGGTGCTAGTGCTTCTAAAAGACTATGTCTCGGTCATCCGTCTCTCAAACATCATGTAGTGCGAGAAACCAAACGGAGGCGATCGAGTCTTGTGGGGAAAAGTGCGCAAACCTCTGGAGAGTGTATAAACTAATCATGGTTAGCCGTGTCCCTGGTTATGGGCATCTTGAGTATCTAGAACTTGGATATCATGTGAATCTCATCATGTTACTCTAATTTAATGTTGTTGGGTTTAATGAGTACTTTTAATTGGGATTGAGGATGCTGTCAACCATTCTCAATGTTCAACAACCACCATGATAGTTAAATAAATTTATTCCTTTGAAGTAGGGAAAATTGGCTTTTCGCAAAACCTTATAACCATAGAGCTTTTCCACCAGCCATATATGCATGTAGTATAGGCTTATTCATTCCATTATTCTCTATGTGTTACATTGCCAGCATATTCCATGTGCTGACCCGTTTTCGGGCTGCAACTTTTCAGACGACGAGTAAGTGATATGTTAGGGTTACGATTTCCTATACTCAACTTTTGCCGTTGGTGTTGATGGGAATCCACAACCTTGTTGCTTCCGCTATCTTTTGGATTGAGGTAATAGTATTTACGTTATTTATACATGTGATTTACCTCTGTTATAAATCCTCGAGTACTGTGTGTGTCAGCATACCGATCCAGGGATGACACATAAGCACAGAGACTTGACCCATTCGGGTCGGGTCGCTACAATCTTCCATGCTACACACATTATAGGCGGTTCCCAACCAGAATGGTAAATTTTATACTTCCCCACCACAAACAAGCATCAATCCATGGCTTGCCCGAAACAACGGGTGCCTCCAACTAACAACAATCTTGGGGGAGTTTTGTTTTCAATTATTTTGTTTTGAGCGTGGGACTGAGCATCCCGGTTACCAGCCATTTTCTCGTGACTGAGGAGTGGAGTCCACTCCTCGTGAGAATAACCCACCTAGCATGGAAGATATAGATAGCCCTAGTTGATACATGAGCTATTCGAGCATACAAAACATAATTTTATTTGAAGGTTTGGAGTTTGGCGCATACAAATTTACTTGGAACGGCAGGTAAATACCTCATATAGGAAGGTATGGTGGACTCATAAGGAATAAGTTTGGGGTTTATGGAAGTGGATGAACAAGCAGTATTCCCGCTTAGTACAAGTGAAGGCTAGAAAGAGACTGGGAAGCGACCAACTAGAGAGCGACAACAGTCATGAACATGCATTAAGACTAATCAACAATGAGTGCAAGCATGAGTAGGATATAAATCAACTTGAACATAAATATCATGGAGGCTATGTTGATTTTGTTTCAACGACATGCGTGAACATGTGCCAAGTCAAGCCACTCGAATTGTTCAAAGGAGGATACCACCCTATCATACCACATCAGAACCATTTTAATAGCATGTTGGCACGCAAGGTAAACCATTATAAACTGATAGAGGTAAAGGTGTCCTGTCTTTCGATGAGATGGTGATTATCGTTTCGGAGGAGTAGACTTTGATGATCCGACTACGTACGTGCGAGGACGTCACGCCTTAGCAATCGCTAAACCAACTCCGAGAGGTTAACGACCACTTCGGAGCACAATTAACCTGACCACGAGGGTCTATTTCCTGCGAGCAAATGAAGAACAAGCAAGAAATTGATATTGCAATCTGGATATTGCGAATATAATATGAAAGCTTTATTGATCAAGATGGGGTTCTGTGACGTCTTGGTCTGGTCGTTGAACACAAAGAAGTACGCGAAGTTGCAACTATGGCAGACTTTTAATCTAAAAGAACCCAAAGTCTAAACGGTGCCCTAAGGGCTGTATATATGGAGGAAGAGGCGGGAATTTTGTGGCCCTTGGGGGAGGGGTCCGAAACCAACAATATCTCTTGTTTCCCCACACATACGGACTCTAAAAATAGCCTATACTTATGTATTTCGAAATTACATGGGCCTGGCCCAATAATAAGGTGACGCAGCACCTAGAATAGCCTCTAGACGAAATTTATGAAGTGGCATCTTGTATATTTCGTCCAGGACTTCATTCACTCGTTATGGTGGCTTCAAAGTCCTGAAATCATCACTTGTGACTCCGTTCTTGTTCCCCTTGCGCATGCCATCATCTCCATGCTTGGTCTTGCTCCAGTGTTCATCCCTCTTCTCCATGCCAAGCCCTTCATTTGTAAGCAAAACAAATGTATCCAATTTAGGCAGCATCATATTCTCATGAACGTTAGAATCATTACCAAGCAACGAAAGTACCTGATAATTTAATTGGCGTGCGCGAGCTCTTGTAATTGGTCCAGTATATGTAGCAGTAGGGGTTGTAGGTGTAACAGTGGTATTGATGTTCTCATCATCCTCCCCTTCTTGAAATGAAGTCGTCCTCGACGAAAGCTCATCTTCCTCACCCAAATAAGGCTTCAAATCTGCAATGTTAAAAGTCAGACTAACCCCAAAATCTGCAGGCAACTCAAGTTTATATGCATTATCATTGATTTTCTCTAACACCTTAAAAAGACCATCAGCACGTGGCATTAGCTTTGATTTGCGCAATTTAGGAAACCTATCCTTACGCAAATGTAACCAAACAAGATCTCAAGGTGCAAAGACAACATGTTTTCTACCCTTATCTCCAGCAAGTTTATATTTAGCATTCATACGCTCTATGTTTTCCTTAGTTAAACTCATGCAGTTTTAAGATCAATTCAGCATGTTGTTTAGCATCAAAATTAACCTTCTCCGAAGATGGAAGAGGCAACAAATCAAAATTAACCAAACACAATTTCAAAAGGGCACATCTTAGTAGTGGAATGCAATGAACGATTATAAGCAAATTCAATATGAGGCAAGCATTCTTCCCATATTTTCTTGTTATTCTTCAAAACAGCCCTAAGCATAGTAGACAATGTTCTATTGACTACTTCAGTTTGTCCATCAGTTTGGGGGTGACAAGTAGTACTAAAAAGCAGTTTAGTCCCCAACTTAGCCCATAAACATCTCCAAAGGTGGCTAAGAAATTTAGTATCACGATATGAAAAAATAGTATTTGGCACACCATGCAAGCGAATAATTTCACGAAAGAACAAATCAGCAACATTAATAGCATCATCGCTTTTATGACATGGTATAAAGTGTGCCATTTTCGAGAATCTATCCACGACAACAAATATGCTATCCCTCCCCTTATTTGTTCGAGGTAAACCTAAAACAAAGTCCATAGATATATCCTCCCAAGGAACACTAGGTACAGGCAAAAGCATATATAAACCATGAGGATTGAGTCGTGACTTAGCTTTTTGACATGTAGTGCAGCGAGCAACAAAATGCTCAACATCCCGGTTCATATTTGGCCAAAAGAAATGTGTAGCAAGTATATCCTCCGTCTTCTTCACGCCAAATTGTCCCATTAATCCTCCTCCATGCGCCTCCTACAACAACAAAAGACGAACGAAGCTAGCTGGAATGCATAGCTTGTTAGCACGAAACACAAATCCATCGTTAACGATGAACTTGTTCCATGTTCTCCCTTCTTTACAATTTTGCAATACATCTTTAAATTCAGCATCATGCACATATTGATCTTTGATGGTCTCCAAACCAAATATTTTAAAGTCAAGTTGTGAAAGCATAGTATAACAACGAGACAATGCTTCAGCAATAACATTTTCTTTACCCTTCTTGTGTTTAATGACATATCGGAAAGTCTCAATGAATTCAACCCATTTAGCATGTCTACGGTTCAGTTTTGCTTGACTTTTAATGTGTTTCAAAGATTCATGATCAGAATGTATAACAAATTCTTTAGGCCATAAATAATGTTACCATGTTTCTAAAGTCCGAACAAGAGCATATAATTCTTTATCATAACTAGAATAGTTCAAACTAGGCCCACTCTATTTTTCGGAAAAGTATGCAACATGTTTGCCATCTTGTAATAACACACCTCCTAATCGAATTCCACTAGCATCACATTCAAGCTCAAAAGTCTTATTAAAATCAGGAAGTTGGAGTAAAGGAGCATGTGTCAACTTATCTTTCAATATTGTGAAGGCTTCTTCCTGTGCGGTACCCCAAACAAAAGGCACATCTTTCTTTGTAAGTTCATTGAGAGGTGCAGCAATGGTGCTGAAATCTCTCACAAAACGCCTATAAAATCCAGCGAGGCCAAGAAAACTCCTCACTTGTGTGACCATTTTGGGTTGCGGCTAACTCTCAATAGCTTCAATCTTCGCTTTATCAACTTCAATTCCCTGTGGAGTAACAACATAGCCAAGAAAAGATACTCGGTCGGTGCAAAATGTGCACTTCCCAAGGTTACCAAACAAACGTGCATCACGTAGACCAATAAAAACATCACATAAATGTTCCAAATGTTCCTCCAAAGATCTGCAATAAATCAGTATATCATCAAAATAGACTACCACAAATCATCCAATGAAAGCACGTAAAACTTCGTTCATTAATCTCATGAAAGTACTAGGTGCATTAGTTAGCCCAAAAGGCATGACTAACCACTCATATAATCCAAACTTAGTTTTAAATGTTGTTTTCCATTCATCCCCCAATTTCATACGAATTTGATGGTATCCACTATACAAATCAACTTTGGAGAATATTGTGGAGCCACTCAATTCATCAAGCATATCATCTAGCCTAGGAATAGGATGACGATAACGAATAGTAATATTATTAATGCCTCTACAATCAACGCACATACGCGATGTACCATCCTTTTTCGGCACTAGAATAATAGGAACAATACAAGGACTAAGGGATTCGCGTATATAACCTTTGTCGAGAAGCTCCTGTACTTGACACATAATCTCCTTCGTCTCCTCTGGATTGGTACGGTATGGTGCATGGTTTGGCAGTGAAGCACCGGGAATTAAGTCAATCTAATGTCCAATCCCTCGAATAGGTGGTAATCTCGATGGCACATCTTGTGGAAATATTTCACCGAACTCCTGCAAAAGGTTAGTGACAGCAGGAGGCAAAGAGGAAGGCATGTCCTTGAATGAAAATAATGCTTCTTTGCACACAAAAGCATAGCAAACAGATTTGCTGAAATCTAGCTCATCAATATCAGATTTGGTGGCAAATAAACACGCACTTTTCAATTTAATTTCAGAAGCAACACTAGATGGTTTATTATTAGGCTTCATTTGTTGCTCAAATTCTTTTGCCACAATCTGATTTTCACTCTTATTCTTCTCTTGTTTTTCTTTATTAGCTCTATTAATATCATCTTTCAAAATGGAATCAGGAGTCATAGGAAGCAAAGTAATATTTTTATCCTTATGAACAAGAGTATATTGATTGTTTCTACCATGGTGTAGAAAATGTTTATCAAATTGCCATGGTCGACCAAGTAATAAGGAATATACTAAAATGCACACGAGTAGTACGTGTTACCTTAACCTTGCCGCTGTTGTTGAACCATTGGATGTATTAAGGATGTGGATGTGGTCTTGTGGTGAGAGATAGCTTCTCCACCATCTCCATGCTAGCCAAGTTGTTGCAACTCCCTCCATCTATGATGACGCGCACAGAACGTTCCTTCACAACCCCTTTGTATGGAACAAATTATGCCTCTAATTTTGCTCAGCTTGAGTGACCTGCACACCCAGAACACGTTGAGAAACTAAACATTCATACCTGTCAGCATCTTCAGGAGCCATGCATTGTGTCTCATGATCAGAATCATCTCCACGGTGTTCTTCACGTATAATAAGAGCCAAAGTCTCCTCATCATAGTCACTAGCAGATTCATACCCACCATCCTCAGTAGCAATCATCACACACTAAGATTTGCATTCTCGCGCATAATGTCCTCTTCCCTTACAACGACGACAAATAATATCACTTGTGTGCCCTGTTGATGCCATGGAAGAAGAAGAACTATGTGCAGGCCTGGCAGGTGTGCTCTTGGCAGATAGTGGTGGTTGTGCCTGCTTTCTTGTATCACGGCTGGAGGTGGCAACTGATGGAGGTGCTCGTGCAGTGGAAGTTGAGGATGCACGCGGTGTCCATGATGAAGGTCGACCTGCAGAAAAGTTAGTTCGCGCAAATGCTTGTCGATCCTGCACTTCACGTTCATCTTTACAAGAAAGATGGAATAAACGAGTGATATTAGTATACTCCTTATACTCTAGAATGGTCTGAATCTCTCTATTTAATCCACCCATAAAACGTGCAAGCATAGCTTCATTCTCCTCAACAATACCACATCTAATCATGCCAGTTTGTAATTCCTGATAATATTCTTCTGCAGAAGTTTTTCCTTGTCTTAAACACTGCAATTTTTGAAGCAATTCACGTTGATAATATGGTGGAACCCAACGAGTACGCATAGCAGTTTTCAAAGCAGCCCAAGTAGCTGGAATAGGATATAATCTACAATGTTCAGACCACCATACACATGCAAAACTAGTGAAAGCACAAACAGCAGCAGCAACCCGTCTCTCCTCGGGATATTGTAAACATGTAAAACGTTGTTCAATTTCTAACTCCCAAGTAAGATATATATCAGGAACATATCTACCCTCAAATGGTGGAATATTCAATTTCAGTTTAGGAACATGGTCATGATCTCGTACCTGAGGTGGTGGTGCAGGCCTACCATTGCGATTATATACCTGAGGTCAGCCTGCTGGTGGTGGTGCTGATGGTTGCACGTAGTTCTGATTTTGATCAACCTCATCCTCATAATTGCCCGCATAATCATCATCCTCCTGGGTACCACCAGCAGCAGTAGCAGGAGCCAAAGAAGCATCAACAATAGGTAGAGCAGCACTAGAATTTTGACCAAGCTCAATTGGAACACGCTGTGCTTGTCGCACTTGATTTGGAAGGCACAGTTGTTGTTGTTGTTGTAGAGGTGCGACAGGTGTAGCCGGCGGTGGTGGTGGAAGACGCGCGAGCAATTCATTAAACTTGTTATCGAGTTTTGTTTCGAACGTCTTCTCAATGCCATCTATCTTCTCCACGGCCTCTTCAAATCTGTTTAGCACATCTTGCACCTGTCCACTCATCATTTGCTGAAATTTATCATGTAGCCGTTTGTTCGTCATGTTCTCCCAATCAGTCTCATCGCCTTGTGATCCTGCCATGGTTAGCAGCACTAGAAACACAAAAGAATATGATCCTACAGACTACTAGGAAGTGGTAGTGATGGTGGTGTGTCACAAATCCTTCAAGCGAATCTCAAATTCTTACCAGTTCTTACCCAGCAGTAGGTGGTGATTGGCAACCATTGTAGTCAAAACTCTCGAAGCTTGGATAGAGTGATTACCAAGGAGAGTCAAACGCATGACGTAGATGTATGTGGAGTTGGGAAGGCTTATGATATGGTAGCAAAAAGGGCCAGCAATAACCAATTCAAAGATGCAAAGTTGAATAAACGCTCAACGACGGTACTGTGCTGGTCCTAGGCTAGACCGTGCTAGTGACGTGAGCCTAGAACACTAATAAAATCACGGCGCTGCATGGAAATAAGGGAAAAGCACACTCTGAATTATTTTTTTGCTCTTTTTTTGCGCTCCTCTTTTTTTTGCCGAAAAACACTATAATGGCGAGTGTCTCAAAACTCTTCCCAAGTCAAGATAACAGGGGAGACACGAAATGTTTTGCGACCAATTTTTTTTATTGACTGCCCGGACCCAAAACTTGGAAAAGGCTCAAAAAAAACATTCTATAACGACGACTGTCTCAATACGGTTGGAAACAACTAAAAATAGGATAGCCAAAAAAAAATTTATCAAGTGCAATTTTGGAAAATTTTGGGCCTAAACGGAGGGTGGTTTCCGGACTCATAAGGAACAAGTTTGAGGTTTATGGAAGTGGATGCACAAGCAGTATTCCCGCTTAGTACAAGTGAAGGCTAGAAAGAGATTGGGAAGCGACCAACTAAAGAGCGACAACAGTCATGAACATGCATTAAGATTAATCAACAATGAGTGCAAGCATGAGTAGGATATAAATCACCATGAACATAAATATCGTGGAGGCTATGTTGATTTTGTTTCAACTACATGCGTGAACATGTGCCAAGTCAAACCACTCGAATCATTCAAAGGAGGATACCACCCTATCATACCACATCACAACCATTTTAATAGCATGTTGGCACGCAAGGTAAACCATTATAATTTGATAGAGGCAAAGGTGTCCCGTCTTTCGATGAGATGGTGATTATCGTTTCAGGGGAGTAGACTTTGACGATCCGACTACATACGTGTGAGGACATCGTCCCTTAGCAATCGCTAAACCAACTCCGAGAGGTTATTGACCACGCCGGAGCACAATCAACCTGACCACGAGGGTCTGTTTCCTGTGAGCAAACGAAGAACAAGCAAGAAATTGAGATTGCAATCTGGATATTGCGAATATAAGATGAAAGCTTTATTGATCAAGATGGGGTTCTATGACGTGTTGCTCTGGTAGTTGAACCCAAACGAAGTACGCGAAGTTGCAGCTATGGCGAACTTTTAATCTAAACAAAACCCCAAAGTCTAAACGGTGCCCTAAGGGCTGTATATATGGAGAAAGAGGGGTAATTTCGTGGCCCTTGGGGGAGGGGTCCGAAACCAACCCTATCTCTTGTTTCCCACACATACGGACTCTAAAAATAGCTTATACTTATGTATTTTGAAATTACTTGGGCCTGGCCCAATAATAAGGTGACGCAACAGCTAGAATAGCCTCTAGACGAAATTTATGAAGTGGCATCTTGTATATTTCGTCCAAGACTTCATGCACTCATTATGGTGGCTTCAAAGTCCTAAAATCATCACTTGTGACTCCGTTCTTGTTCCCCTTACGCATGCCATCATCTCCATGCTTGGTCTTGCTCCAGTGTTCATCCCTCTTCTCCATGCCAGGCCCTTCATTTGTAAGCAAAACAAATGTATCCAATTTAGGCAGCATCATATTCTCATGAACATTAGAATCATTACCAAGCAACGAAAGTACCTGATAATTTAATTGGCGCACGTGAGCTCTAGTAATTTGTCTAGTATATGTAGCAGTATGGGTTGTAGGTGTAAAAATGGTATTGATGTCCTCATCATAAACACCTAGCTAAATAAGCATGACATGAGCAACTATAATCTCTAATTATCATTGCAAATATGTTTCATTCACAATAGCCTGAATCAGGAACGATGAGCTAATCATATTTACAAAAACAAGATAGGTCGAGTTCATACCAGCTTCTCTCATCTCAATCATTCCATCATATATCGTCATTATTGCCTTTCACTCGCACGACCGAATGGTGTGGATAATAATAATAGTGCATGTTCATTGGACTAAGCTGGAATTCCCCCAAGCTTAGGCTTTTGGCCTAAGTTGGTCTATACCCATGGATGAAAGTGACCCTCTTCGGTGTGCCGAGGAGGGTCCTCAGGGTGCCACAGGTTAGCAATCTCCTCCGAATCCCACTGATAAACAGACTGTCGATAAGGGTCAAGTTGTGGCTCCGGCTCATCCTCTGAAGCAGGTGTCGTGCTCAAGTATGCATGAATGTCCTCCGGCAAAATGAGGTACTTGCCTGAAAATATGTTAAACAAAGAGGGCGCAGGCAATGTAATAGTCTCATAATAATTTTTATCAAATATCAAATTATACTTAAGCAGTTTCTTCTTATTTTTAACAATAAAATCATGTGCTACCCTACTCTTATAATCTAGAAAAACAGAGGGCAGAAACTTTTCTTCTTTCTCATAATGCCTAATAGGTATATTAAAGTGTGCAGCAAGGCGCAAAGCAAAGATGCCACCGTAGATGGCGCCCTTTGTACGGTTCAGACTTAATCGCTTAGCAATGACAACACCTAAACTGAAAGTTGTATCACGAAATATTGCAAAGTAAAGTATTGCAATGACAACAAAGCATGGCGCAAAATAACAATATCAGGTGCACTAAGATTTCCACTGTCCCGCCACCAATTAAACATCTACTAGCAAATATTGCAAAGTAACATAGAACAGGAAAAATGTATGCTAGTAATCCTTGCACCCAAAAGTTTCCTCGTTTCCCCTATAGCAATCATATCAATAAACCCATCCACATCATTAAGGTGTGGTTCCTCTATGCTGCCCTCAGAGGGTATCTTGTAGACCCGACAAAAATCATACAATGACATCTCCTTAACCTCATCATATAAATGAAACTCCATTGAAGGTGGTGATTTCCTAGGACGAAAGTAAAAAATTTACACGAAAATATTAGTGAGTAGGAGATACTGTTCGCGTTGGTCGTGGAGGAAGTCAGTGAAGCCTACATTCTACGCCAAATGATAAAAATCATCATGAATCCCGACTGCCTTCAAGAACTCATCACAAGGCCATTCACATGGCCGAACCTCCATAGTGCGAGGGAGATTATATTTGGGCTTCTTATTTCCCTCACTTTCCTTATCCTTCGAGCTTCGGCTCGAAGAGTCCCTCAACAATCTCTTCATCATTTTCTTTCTCTGAAAATTCCTGAAAAATTTAATGACTCAAAATAAAAGTGAACCAAACTCAACAAAATTGATAGCAACTACTCCCACAAGTGCCTAGAGGCTATATCATGCATTAGAACTACTTTTGACCATATAAATTTGACATGCAAGCTCAAGAACAGGGTCACCTTAGCAGTAGAAATTTCCAATAAGTAAAGCACCAGAACAAAAACTAATTGGACCATTGGAGGAGTCACATACCGAAGAACAATCCCCCAAAACAGTTTCGTGAATGAACCTTTGAGCAAGGAGATCGAAAATCGCAGCAAAACGAGCTAGAACACGAGTTTGAGCTATGTGGTGATTTTTTTTGGAGGAAGACGAAGTGTCTGGGTGCAGGAATAAGTGGAGGGGGGGGCACGTGGGGCCCACGAGGCAAGGGCGCGCCATGGACCCTCGTGTCTAGGTGGTGTGGCCCCCGATGTGTTCTTAGTGCCAAATATTCTTAAATATTCTACAAAAAAATCATATTTCATTTTCAGGACATTAGGAGAACTTGTATTTCTGAGGTATTTTTTATTGCAAGGATAAATCAGAAAACGAACAGAAAAATACTATTTTTGCTTTATTTAATCTAAATAACAAAAAGTAAAAGGAGGGTACAGAGAGTTGTGCTTTTTAACTTCATCCATCTCATGCTCATCAAAAGGAATCCACTAACAAGGTTGATCAAGTCTTGTTAACAAACTCATTCTGAATTGCATGAAACCGGAGAATCTCCGAATAGCACTAAGTTACCTCAACGGGGATATGCATGTCCCCAACAATAAGAATATCATATTTCTTCTTGATAGTTGGAAGAGGAAATTCGAAACCTCCAATAGTAATCGTTGAGATTTTTCCAATACAATTGATACTGTGGACTTGAGGTTGTTTCCTCGGAAAGTGTACCGTATGCTCATTACCATTAACATGAAAAGTGACATTGCCTTTGTTGCAATCAATAACAATGCCTACAGTATTCATAAAGGGTTTACCAAGGATAATTGACATACTATCGTCCTCGGGAATATCAAGAATAATAAAGCCCGTTAAAATAGTAACATTTGCAAACACAACAGGCACATCCTCACAAATACCGACAGGTACAGCAATTAATTTATCGGCCATTTGCAAAGATATTTCAGTAGGTGTCAACTTATTCTAATCAAGTCTACGATATTAATAGAGAGGCATAACACTAACACCGGCTCCAAGATCACATAAAACAATTTTAACATAGTTTCTTTTAATGGAGCATGGTATAGTTGGTACTCCTGGATCTCCTAGTTTCTTTGGTATTCCACCTTTAAAAGTATAATTAGCAAGCATGGTGGAAATTTCAGCTTCCGGTATCTTTGTTTTATTTGTAACAATATCTTTCATGTACTTAGCATAAGGATTCATCTTAAGCATATCAGTCAAACGCATACGCAAAAACGTAGGTCTAATCACTTCAGCAAAGCGCTCAAAATCGTCATCATCCTTTTTTTGGATGGTTTAGGAGGAAAAGGCATGGTTTTTGAACCCATGGTTCTCTTTCTTTACCGTGCTTCCTAGCAACAAAGTCTCTCTTATCATAACATTGATCCTTTGATTGTGGGTTATCAAGATCAACATCAGGTTCAACCTATACATCATTATTATTGCTAGGTTGAGCATCAACATGAACATCATCATTAACATCATCACTAGGTTCATGTTCATTACCAGATTGTGTTTCAGCATCAGAAATAGAAATATCTTTGGGATTCTCAGGTGTGTCAACAACATGTTCACTAGAAGCATGCAAAGTCCTATCATTTTTCTTCTTCTTCTTTTTAGAAGGACTAGGTGCATCAACTTTATTTCTGTGAGAATCTTTCTCAATTCTCTTAGGGTGGCCCTCAGGATACAAAGGTTCCTGAGTCATTCTACCACCTCTAGTCACAACTCTAACATCATTATAATTTTTCTTATTATTTAATTCATTGAGCAAATCATTTTGTGCTTTAAGCACTTGTTCTGCTTGAGTGGTAACCATGGAAGCATGTTTACTAATAAGTTTAAGTTCACCTTTAACTCTAGACATATAATCACTCAAGTGTTCAATCATATAAGCATAGCGTTTCAATTGTCTACCAACATAAGCATTGAAGTTTTCTTGTTTAACAATAAAATTATCAAACTCATCCAAGCATTGACTAGCAGACTTATAACGAGGAATATCACCTTCATAAATCTATAGAGAGAATTTACCTTTACTACATGTGTAGGGTTATCAAGACCATGTATTTCTTCAATAGGAGGTAAATTCTTAACATCTTCAGCTTTAATACCCTTTTCTTTCATAGATTTCTTTGCCTCTTGCATATCTTTAGGACTGAGAAATAGAATACCCCTTTTCTTCGGAGTTGGCTTAGGAGTTGGTTCAGGAAGTGTCCAATTGTTTTCATTAGTCAACATACTATTCAACAACAATTCAGCTTGATCAACAGTTCTTTCCCTGAAAACACAACAAACACAACTATCCAGGTGGTATCTGGAAGCATCGGTTAATTAGTCCATTATAAAAGATATCAAGTATTTCATTTTTCTTGAGAGGATGATTAAGCAAGGCATTAAGTAATTGGAGAAGCCTCCCCCATGCTTGTGGGAGACTCTCTTCTTCAATTTTCACAAAATTATATATTTCCCTCAAAGCAGCTTGTTTCTTATGAGCGGGGAAATATTTAGCAGAAAAGTAATAAATCATATCCTGGGGACTACGCACACAACCGGGATCAAGAGAATTAAACCATATTTTAGCATCACCCTTTAATAAGAATGGAAATAACTTAAGGATATAGTAGTAACTAATTTTTTTCCTCGTGAGTGAATAGGGTGGCTATATCATTCAATTTAGTAAGATGTGCCACAACAGTTTCAGATTCATAGCCATAAAAAGGATCAGATTCAAAGTAATTATCTCAGGATTGACAGAGAAACCATAATCCTTATCAGTAATACAGATAGGTGAGGTAGCAAAAGCAGGGTCATATTTCATTCTAGCATTCAGAGATTTTTCTTTCAGCTTAGCTAATAATTTCTTAAGATCATATCTATCATTGCAAGCAAGAAAATCTCTACCGGATTCTTCATCCATAACATAACCCTCAGGCACAACGGGCAATTCATATCTAGGGGGAGAATCTTCATCATCACTTTGATCAGTATTATCAGTTTCAATAATTTCATTCTCTCTAGACCTAGCAAGTTCTTCATCAAGAAATTCACCTAATGGCACAGTATTATCAAGCATAAAAGTAGTTTCATCATAAGCATCACGCATAGCAGAAGTGGCATCATCAATAACATGTGACATATCAGAATTAATAGCAGAAGTAGGTTTAGGTGTCGCAAGTTTACTCATAACAGAAGGAGAATCAAGTGCAGAGCTAGAAGGCAGTTCCTTACCTCCCCTTGTAGTTAAGGGATAAATCTTGGTTTTCTCGTCTTTTCAAGTTTCTCATAGTGATCAGCAGATATAAATCCCAAGTGACTCAAAGAATAGAGCTATGCTCCCCGGCAACGGCACCAGAGAATAGTCTTGATAACCCACAAGTATAGGGGATCGCAACAGTTTTCGAGGGTAGAGTATTCAACCCAAATTTATTGATTCGATACAAGGGGAGCCAAAGAATATTCTCAAGTATTAGCAGTTGAGTTGTCAATTCAACTACACCTGGAAAACTTAATATCTGCAGCAAATTATTTAGTAGCAAAGTAATATGGAAGTAACGTAAAAGTGGCAAAAGTAACAGTAGCAGTTTTGTAGTAATTGTAACAGCGGCAACGGTAAAGTAACTAAGCAAAGATCAATATGTGAAAAGCTCGTAGGCATTGGATTAGTGATGGATAATTATGTCGAATGATTTCCTCATGTAATAGTCATAACATAGGGTGACACAGAACTAGCTCCAGTTCATCAATGTATTGTAGGCATGTATTCCGAATATAGTCATGCGTGCTTATGGAAAAGAACTTGCATGACATCTTTTGTCCTACCCTCCCGTGGCAGCAGGGTCCTATTGGAAACTAAGGGATATTAAGGCCTCCTTTTAATAGAGTACCGGACCAAAGCATTAACACTTGGTGAATACATGAACTCCTCAAACTACGGTCATCACTGGGAGTGGTCCCGATAATTGTCACTTCGGAGTTGCTATATCATAACACATAGTAGAGGACTATTGACTTGCAAGATAGGATCAAGAACTCACATATATTCATGAAAACATAATAGGTTCAAATATGAAATCATGGCACTCGAGCCCTCATGACAACCATTAAGCATAGCAAAGTCATAGCAACATCAATCTTAGAACATAATGGATACTTGGGATCAAACCCTAACAAAACTAAATCGATTACATGGTAAATCTCATCCAACCCATCACTATCCAGCAAGCCTACGATGGAATTACTCAAGCATGGCGGTGAGCATCATGAAATTGGTGATGGAGGATGATTGATGATGACGACGACGATGGATCCCCCTCTCCGGAGCCCCGAACGGACTCCAGATCAACCCTCCCGAGAGAGATTAGGGCTTGGTGGCGGCTCCGTATCGTAAAACGTGATGAATCTTTTTCTTCGATTTTTTTCTCCCCGAACATGAATATATGGAGTTGGAGTCGAGGTCGGTGGAGCCTTAGGGGGCCCACGAGACAGGGGGGCGCGCCCCCCACCCTCGTGGACAGGGTGTCGGCCCCCTGGTCTTGATTATTTCGACAGTATTTTTTATTAATTCCCAAAATATTCTCCATGAAGTTTCAGGTCATTCTGAGAACTTTTATTTCTGCACAAAAATAACACCATGCAATTCTGCTGAAAACAGCGTCAGTCCGGGTTAGTTCCATTCAAATCATGCAAGTTAGAGTCCAAAACAAGGGCAAAAGTGTTTGGAAAAGTAGATACGATAGAGACGTATCACCTCCCCCAGGACTAAGAGAAAGCGTTGGTTGGATTCTTGCACGCCAACAAGGATGTGTTCGCATGGGAGCCCAAGTACGTAGTCGGGGTTCCAAGGGGAATAATTGAGCATCACCTGAAGGTATGCCCAAACATGTGACCGATGATTCAGAAGGCCCATCGATAGTCCACCGAGAAGCAGGCGTTCATTGTCCAAGAAACCCGCAAGCTGCAGGACGCTAGAGTCATCTGGGAGGTACGGTACCCGGAATGGCTCGCAAACATAGTCATCATCCCCATGAAAGGAGGGAAGGAGCGCATGTTTGTTGACTTCACCAACCTCAACATGGCTTGCCCTCAGGATCCCTTCCCACTTCCGTGCATCGACCAGATCATCGACTACACCACCGAGTGCGACCTATTGTGCTTTTTGGACGCTTTCTCGGGCTACCACTAGATCAAGATGGTCATGCAAGATGTGGATCAGATGGCGTTCCTGAACCCCTGTGGGGTGTACTGCTACACCTGCATTTCTTTCAGGCTACGCAATTCTCGGGCTACCTTCCAGCGGCTGATGCATATTGCCCTAGGCAGGCAGCTCAGGAGAAATGCTGAGGCCTATGTTGATGACATAGTGGTGAACTCTCAGCAGGCAAGGACCCTGATTGAGGATCTGGAGGAGACGTTTGCTAGCTTGCGCAAGGTGGACCTGCGGCTCAATCCCGAGAAGTGCATGTTCGGGGTTCCCTCTGGCAAGCTGCTTGGTTTCCTAGTGTCGCTCAGGGGAATCGAGGCCAATCCGGAGATGGTCAAGGCAATAGAAGACATGAGCCCTCAGCAGACGCTCAAGGAGATGCAGAAGTTGGCGGGCTGCGTGACCTCACTAGGGCGCTTCATCTCCATGCTGGGAGAATGCGCCCTTCCGTTCTTCAAGCTGATAAAAAGGAACGGGCCGTTCGAATGGACCCTCGAAGCTGATGCGGCCTTTCAAGACCTCATGAGATACCTGACCAGCCCGCCGGTGATGGTGGCGCCGCGCCCTCTCGAGCCCCTGGTGCTCTATTTGGCCACCACCCCTCACTCTGCCAGCGCTGCTCTAGTGGCGCTAATAGAGAAGCGCACAATCAAGGACCCTCAGCAGGGCGCTCGACCACCAAGCAAAGCGCAGCAGCCTTAGGACGGTGCTCCTGAGGCCTCGGCTGACTCTATGACCAACATTCCTCCCGAGGCTAAAACCAACCCCTCGGCTAGTGGGCTCCTGAGCCTGAGGCTCGCGAGGACGCACTTTGCACGACAGGAGATGAGGCCCCCAAAGGCCCGCATCCTCAAGAAACGCAAGACTTCGCCAATGCCTCCTCCCTCATCGAGGATCCGGTCTACTTCGTTAGCACAGTACTATGGGAAGCACGGGCACGCTACCGTATGCCTCGAAAGCTCTTACTTGCGCTCCTCATCGCCTCCCGAAGGCTGTGCCACTACTTCCAAGGCCACCCCATCAAGGTCGTTTCAGCCTACCCACTGGAGAGGGTGCTCCAGAGCCCTAATGCCACTGGGCGGGTTGCAGAGTGGAACATCGAGCTCCAGGCGTTCCATCTTGAGTTCAGCACCACCACAGTCATCAAGGGCGTGACCCTTGCAGATTTCATGGCAGAATGGACTGACGTCCCTGAACGCGAGGTAAGCGAGGACTGCTCCCTCTTGCCTGGTGATGAGGCGCCTGATGTCTACTACACAACCTACTTCTTGTAGACGTTGTTGGGCCTCCAAGTGCATAGGTTTGTAGGAAAGTAGCAAATTTCCCTCAAGTGGATGACCTAAGGTTTATCAATCCATGGGAGGCGTAGGATAAAGATGGTCACTCTCAAACAACCCTGCAACCAAATAACAAAGAGTCTCTTACATACCCAACACCCCAATACAATGGTAAATTGTATAGGTGCACAAGTTCGGAGAAGAGATGGTGATACAAGTGCAATATGGATGATAGATATAGGTTTTTGTAATATGAAATATAAAAACGGCAAGGTAACTAATGATAAAAGTGAGCACAAACGGTATTGCAATGCTTCGAACAAGGCCTAGGGTTCATACTTTCACTAGTGCAAGTTCTCTCAACAATAATAACATAATTGGATCATATAACTATCCCTCAACATGCAACAAAGAGTCACTCCAAAGTCACTAATAGAGGAGAACAAACGAAGAGATTATTGTAGGGTACGAAACCACCTCAAAGTTATCCTTTCTGATCGATCTATTCAAGAGTCCGTAGTAAAATAACACGAAGCTATTCTTTCTGTTCAATCTATACTAGAGTTCGTACTAGAATAACACCTTAAGACACAAATCAACCAAAACCCTAATGTCACCTAGATACTCCAATGCCACATCAAGTGTCCGTGGGCATGATTATACGATATGCATCACACAATCTCAGATTTATCTATTCAACCAACACAAAGTACTTCAAAGAGTGCCCCAAAGTTTCTACCGGAGAGTCAAGACGAAAACGTGTGCCAACCCCTATGCATAAGTTCACTGAACCCGCAAGTTGATCACCAAAACATACATCAAGTAGATCACATGAATATCCCATTGTTACCACAGATAAGCATGACAAGACATACATCAAGTGTTCTCAAATCCTTAAAGACTCAATCCGACAAGATAACCTCAAGGGGAAAACTCAATTCATCACAAGAGAGTAGAGGGGGAGAAACATCATAAGATCCAACTATAATAGCAAAGCTCGTGATACATCAAGAAAGTATCACCTCAAGAACCTGAGAGAGAGAGAGAGAGATCAAACACATAGCTACTGGTACATGCCTTCAGCCCCACAGGTGAACTACTCCCTCCTCGTCATGGAGAGCACCGGGATGATGAAGATGGCCATCGGTGAGGGATCCCCCCTCCGGCAGGGTGCCGGAACAAGGTCCCGATTGGTTTTTGGTGGCTATAGAGGCTTGCGGCAGTGGAACTCCCGATCTATTGTGTTCCCGGAAGTTTTTAGGATATATGGATATATATAGGCGAAATAAGTCAGTCAGGGGAGCCACGAGGGGCCCACGAGGGTGGGGGCACGCCTAGGAGGGTAGGGCGCGCCTCCCTGCCTCATGGCTTCCTCGAAGCCTCCCTGACGTTTACTCCAAGTCTCATGGATTACTTCTGTTCCAAAAATAACTCTCCCGAAGGTTTCATTCCGTTTGGACTCCGTTTGATATTCCTTTTCTTTGAAACACTGAAATAGGCAAGAAAACATCAATTTGGGCTGGGCCTCCAGTTAATAGGTTAGTCCCAAACATAATATAAAAGTGTATAATAAAGACCATAAACATCCAAGATGGATAATATAATAGCATGAATACTTCAAAGATTATAGATACGTTGGAGACGTATCAGCATCCCCAAGCCTAATTCCTGCTCATCCTCGAGTAGGTAAATGATAAAAGAAATAATTTATGAAGTGTGAATGCTAGTAGGTGCACAAGTTTGATCAATGATAATTTCAATCACCTTTTCTAGCATCATTATATGTCATAACAGTAGCTCATCTCATAAAACTTGTCACGATCAAGTAACAAGCTATTCACATGTTAAAGCATAGACCATAAACTTTCTTGAAAACTAGCAAACTATGTTCTCAGTCATCAAACAATTGCAATTCATCTTATTTTCAGGAAGGGTCTATGTAAGAGCTTTGATTTAGCAAATCCCACATACTCAACTATCATATAGTCTTCCATGATTGCTACCACTCAAAGCATATTTTTAGAACAAATAGCATCGATCGAATACAGAGAAAGATAGGGGCTTAATGTTTCGCCTCCCAACTTACTTATCATATAGATAATTTTTAAAAATAATAATTCATGATCAGATATATTTGAATGGCTATATATGCTTAGATATTTCCCCATCACATGATGCTTGCCAACTAAAGAGTAGGTTGGAATGAGAAGGAATACTACTGACTCTTTCATAGAAGTAAAAGATAGGCCCTTCGTAGAGGGAAGCAGGGATTTGCAGAGGTGCCAGAGCTCGAAGCTTTTAAACAGAGATGAAAGTAATTTTGAGAGGTATGCTTTCATTGTCAACATAACAACCAAGAGTTCCCAATATCTTCCATACTAGATACATTATATGCGGTTCCCAAACAGAAAGGTAAAGATTTTACTCCCCCTCCACCAATAATCACACTCCACGGCTTGTCCGAAACAATGGGTGCCGTCCAACTATCAACAATCCTGGGGGAGTTTTGTTTAAATTATTTGCAATTTGTTTTTGATCATTTGATCATAGGACTGGGCATCCCAGTTACCAGCCATTTTCTCGTGAATGATGAGCGGAGTCCACTCATCGTGAGAATAACCCACCTAGCATGGAAGATACTGCCAGCCCCTAGTCGCTACATGAGCGATTCGGGCATACAAAACAGATTATTATTTGAAGGTTTAGAGTTTGGCACATGCAAATTTACTTGGAACGGCAGGTAAATACCGCATATAGGTAGATATGGTGGACACTCATGGAAGAAACTTGGTTCAAGGAATTTGGATGCACAAGGAGTATTCCCGCTTAGTACAGATATTTTGGCTAGCAAAGGATTCTAAATAGCAAGCACCACATGTTGGAGGATCTATAACAATATAACTTCTATACAAATATACCCAAGCATAACTCATTATGTTGTCTTTCTTGTCCAATTTCAACTAATTTGCTCAGGTTTGAAAATAATTAATGGGGCTCACAATCATAGAAGATGTCTAAGATAGTATATTTATATGTGAAATCTCTCTTCCTTCAATATTCTTTCATGAATTGTTCAAGTGACCAATATAATGTTTGCTAACCTTCAATAAATTTACCACCTCTACTTCTTAGATGTGAAGTCATTACTCCCCATGGTATAAGCATATGAAACATATATAATTTCAGATTTATGATATTCAAATCATCAAACCATTTACTCATAGGATATAAGTGAAGCACATGAGTAAATGACAAACTACTTCAAAAAGATATAAGTGAAGATCAATGGGTAGTTAAATAATTATGTAGCTATGTGAAGACTCTCTCCCATTTAATAATTTCAGATCTTGGTATTTTATTCAAACAGCAAGCAAAACAAAATAAAATAAAATGACGCTCCAAGCAAAACACATATCGTGTGGTGAATAAAAATATAGCTCCAAGTAAAGTTACCGATGAACGAAGACCAAAGAGGGGATGCTATCCGGGGCATCCCCAAGCTTAGGCTCTTGGTTGCCCTTCAATATTACCTTTGGTTTCCTTGGGCATCCCCAAGCTTAGGCTCTTGCCACTCCTTATTCCATAGTCCATCGAATCTTTACCCAAAACTTGAAAACTTCACAATACAAAACTCAACCGAAAACTTGTAAGCTCCGTTAGTATAAGAAAACAAATCACCACTTAGGTACTGTTGTGAACTCATTCTAAATTCATATTGGTGTAATATGTAATGTATTCCAACTTCTCTATGGTTTATACCCTCCGATAGTACTCATAGATTCATCAAAATAAGCAAACAACACATAGAAAACAGAAGCTGTCAAAAACAGAACAGTCTGTAGTAATCTGTATCAAACGAATACTTATGTAACTCCAAATATCCTACCAAATTAGGAAAACCTGAGAAATTTGTATTCCAATCGATAGTAAAAATAATAAGATCAAAATCACGTTTCTGTGAATTATCAAAACTAATTTACTGGGCGCAAAAGTTTCTAATTTTCAGCAGGATCAACACAACTATCACCGTAAGCTATCCTAAAGGTCTTACTTGGCACTTTATTGAAACAAAAGCTATAAAACATGATTAGTACAGTAGCATAATCATGTGGACACACAAAAACAGTAAGGGTAAATATTGGGTTGTCTCCCAACAAGCACTTTTCTTTAATGCCTTTCTAGCTAGGCATGATGATGACAGTGATGCTCACATAAAAGGTAAGAATTGAAACATAAAGAGAGCATCATGAAGAATATTACTAACACATTTAAGTCTAACCCACTTCCTGTGCATGGGGATTTGGTTAGCAAAAAACTTATGGGAACAATAATCAACTAGCATAGGACGGCAAAACAAACATAACTTTAAAACTTTAAGCACACAGAGAGGAAACTTGATATCATTGCAACTCCTACAAGCATATATTCCTCCCTCATAATAATTTTCAGTAGCATCATGAATGAATTCAACAATATAACCATCACATAAATCATTCTTTTCATGATCTACAAGCATAGAAAATTTATTACTCTCCACATAAGCAAATTTCTTCTCATGAATAGTAGTGGGAGCAAACTCAACAAAATAGTTATCATGTGAGGCATAATCCAATTGAAAACTAAAATCATGATGAAAAGTTTCATGGTTATCATTATTCTTAATAGCATACAAGTAATCACAATAACCATCATAGATAGCAATTTTGTTCTCATAATCAATTGGAACCTCTTCCGAAATAGTGGGTTCATCACTAAATAAAGTCATGACCTCTCCAAATCCACTTTCATAATTATCACAATAATATTCAACATCCTCCAAAATAGTCGGATCATTACTTACTAAAGTTGACACTCTTCCAAACCCACTTTCATCAATATAATCATCATAAATAGGAGGCATGTTTTCATCATAATAAATATTCTCATCAAAACTTGGGGGACTAAACATATCATCTTCATCAAACATAGCATACCCAAGCTTGTGGCTTTGCATATCATTAGCATCATGGGTATTCAAAGAATTCATACTAACAAAATTGCAATCATGCTCATCATTCACATATTTTATGCCAAGCATTCTATGTAATTCTTCTTTTAGTACTTGATCACAGTTTTCCTTCCCATCATTTTTAAGAAAGACATTAAAAAGATGAAGCATATGAGGCAACCTTAATTCCATTTTTTGTAGTTTTATTTTGTAAACTAAACTAGTGATAAAACAAGAAACTAAAAGATTCGATTGCAAGATCTAAAGATATACCTTCAAGCACTCACCTCCCCGGCAACGACGTCAGAAAAGAGCTTGATGTCTACTACACAACCTTCTTCTTGTAGACGTTGTTGGGCCTCCAAGTGCAGAGTTTTGTAGGACAGTAGCAAATTTCCCTCAAGTGGATGACCTAAGGTTTATCAATCCGTGGGAGGCATAGGATGAAGATGGTCTCTCTCAAACAACCCTGCAACCAAATAACAAAGAGTCTCTTGTGTCCCCAACACACCCAATACAACGGTAAATTGTATAGGTGCACTAGTTCAACGAAGAGATGGTGATACAAGTGCAATATGGATGATAAATATAGGTTTTTGTAATCTGAAAATATAAAAACAGCAAGGTAACTAATGATAAAAGTGAGCACAAGCGCTATCTCAATGCTTCGAAACAAGGCCTAGGGTTCATACTTTCACTAGTGCAAGTTCTCTCAATAATAATAACATAATTGGATCATATAACTGTCCCTCAACATGCAACAAAGAGTCACTCCAAAGTCACTAATAGCGAAGAACAAACGAAAAGATTATTTTAGGGTACGAAACCACCTCAAAGTTATCCTTTCTGATCGATCTATTCAAGAGTCTGTAGTAAAATAACACGAAGCTATTCTTTCCGTTCAATCTATCCTAGAGTTCGTACTAGAATAACACATTAAGATACAAATCAAGCAAAACCCTAATGTCACCTAGATACTCCAATGTCACCTCAAGTATGCGTGGGCATGATTATACGATATGCATCACACAATCTCAGATTCATCTATTCAACCAACACAAAGTACTTCAAAGAGTGCCCCAAAGTTTCTACCGAAGAGTCAAGACGAAAACGTGTGCCAACCCCTATGCATAAGTTCACTGAACCCGCAGGTTGATCACCAAAACATACATCAAGTAGATCACGTGAATATCCCATTGTCACCACAGATAAGCACGGCAAGACATACATCAAGTGTTCTCAAATTCTTAAAGACTCAATCCGACAAGATAACTTCAAGGGGAAAACTCAATTTACCACAAGAGAGTGGAAGGGGAGAAACATCATAAGATCCAACTATAATAGCAAAGCTCGCGATACATCAAGATCGTATCACCTTAAGAACACGAGAGAGAGAGAGAGAGAGAGAGAGAGAGAGATCAAACACATAGCTACTGGTACATACCCTCAGCCCCGAGGGTGAACTCCTCCCTCCTCGTCATGGAGAGCGCCGGGATGATGAAGATGGCCACCGGTGAGGGATCTCCCCTCCGGCAGGGTGCCAGACCAGGGTCCCAACTTGTTTTTGGTGGCTACAGAGGCTTGCGGCGGCATAACTCCCGATCTGTTGTGTTCCCGGAAGTTTTTAGGGTATATATATATATATATATATATATATAGGTGAAAGAAGTCAGTCAGGAGAGCCACGAGGGGCCTACGAGGGTGGGGGCGCGCCTCCCTGCCTCGTGGCTTCCT
Organism: Triticum aestivum; assembly: GCF_018294505.1. Lineage (NCBI taxonomy): Eukaryota > Viridiplantae > Streptophyta > Magnoliopsida > Poales > Poaceae > Triticum > Triticum aestivum. The sequence goes on along the minus strand of NC_057804.1, from coordinate 312,555,617 downwards.
CGAAGCCTCCCTGACGTCTACTCCAAGTCTCCTAGATTGCGACCATTCCAAAAATAACTCTCCTGAAGGTTTCATTCCATTTGGTCTTCGTTTGATATTCCTTTTCTTCGAAACACTGAAATAGGCAAGAAAACAACAATTTGGGCTGGGCCTCCGGTTAATAGGTTAGTCCCAAAAATAATATAAAAGTGTATAATAAATCCCATAAACATCCAAGATGGATAATATAATAGTACGAATACTTTATAAATTATAGATACGTTGGAGATGTATCAGCGCCAGACGGGTGGATCATGTACTACGACGACGAGTTCGCACGACAAGGCGCAGGGGCTGGGGCCGTCCTCACGTCACCCGCCGAAGACAAACTCTACTACGCAGTGCAACTCTATTTTCAGTGGGGCAAAAAGGTCTCCAACAACATCGCAGAGTATGAAGGCTTGCTCGCCGGCCTCAGGGTCGCGGTGGTGCTAGGGGTGAAGTGTCTAACCATCAAGGGTGATTCCCAGCTCCTCATCAAGTTCTCCAACAAAGAGTACACACCCAGGGACGGTCACATGGAAGCATACCTAGAAGAGGTGAGCAAAATGGAGAAACGATTCCTGGGCTTGGAACTGCAACACGTGCCGCGAGGAACGAACAAGGAGGTGGACGACATCGCCAAGAGAGCATCCCGAAGGCTCCCTCAGGAGCCAGGGGTGTTTGAGGAATGACTCTTCAAGCCGTTGGTGGCTCCCCCCACCACAACACCAGCACCAGCTCAGAAGGACCTACCCCAAGCACCGGCAACCGGCTCCCCAGCATGTGGCCCTCCATCAGGGGCCCACCTGCTCCTCGCGCTCGAGCCTCAGGAGGGGTGCTGTATCGAGGGGTTCAAGACGTACCTACTCAAGGTGACCCTGCCGAATGAGGAAGAGGATGCCGAGCACGTGGCTCATCAGGCCACTACATACTCCATCCGTGACGGTGAGTTTTATCGCAAGAGGCCCAATGACGTTTGTTCATGATGCATCTCCAAGGAGCAGGGGCTTGAGCTGCTGGCAGACATACATGGTGGGGATTGCGGGAACCACACCTCATCACACACCCTTGGGGGCAAGGCATCCTGCATTGGCCTCTATTGGCCCACTGCACTGAACGATGCCACTGAGCTAGTGAGCTCCTGCGAAGCATGCCATTCCACGCCAAGCAAATCCACCAGCCTGTGCAAGTCCTCCAGACTATCCCGCTCACATGGCCGTTCGCGGTCTAGGGGCTGGACATCTTGGCGTCGTTTCCCCGAGCGCCAGGGGGCTACCGCTACCTTTACATCGCCATCGACAAGTTCACCAAATAGGCGGAGGTAGAAGCCATCCGCACCATCCCAGCTGGATCGGCCGTCAAGTTCATCAAGGGCCTCGTGAGCCGGTTTGGGGTCCCTAACCGCATCATCACCGACAACGGCTCGCTGTTCACTAGCAACCTTTTCAAAACATATTGTGCTAACCTTGGAACGCAGATATGTTATGCCTCAGTGGCACACCCCAGGAGCAATGGCCAGGTTGAGCGCGCTAACGCCAAAGTCTTGAGGGGCCTCATGGTAAGGACCTTCAAGAAGAAGCTCGAAGTCTGAGGCAGGGGCTGGCTTGACAAGCTCCCGTCTGTGCTGTGGTCCATCTTCACCACTTCAAACAAGCCAATGGGAGAGTCGCCATTCTTCCTTGTCTATGGAGCTGAAGTGGTTCTCCCACACGATGTTAAGCATCACTCCACGCGGGTCCTGGCGTTCGACGAGGCACGTCAGGACGCCACGCGGGGGATTGATCTCATGCTAGGGGAGGAATGCCGCCGTCAAGCCTCACTCCGAGCGGCAAGGTACTAGCAGGCGCTGCGGCGGTACCACTGCCGCATCGTCCGCTCCAGGACATTGGAGGTGGGCGACCTCGTCCTGAGGTGGGTGCTCTCCAAGGAGGGGCTGCACAAGCTCTCTCCCATGTGGGAGGGCCCATTTAGGATTGCCCGTGTCTCCAGGCCTGGCGCCGCGCGCCTGGAGACACAGGACGGTGTCCCCATCCAGAACTCCTGGAACATCCAGCACCTCCGGAAGTTTTACCCATGAAGCAAGGCTCCGGCCTATGAAGGTATCCTCTCATGACACTCTCACGTAATAATGAGTGGGGTTGTACATGCCCCGAAGTCTCCTGAGAACCGCCTTGGGGCCTCACAGTGGTTCCCTCCCACGTCCTAGTGGCATTACTTAGCTCCCTACTTGTGAGAAGACTAGACTAGGTGCCGGACACGGCTCTAATTTGCTTTCCGAAGTTGCTTGCAATCTTTTAGTAGTATTTAATGGAGTTGGTGCTTTCGCGCTTTGGTTTGCCAAGTTGGTTTTTTCTCCTTTCGTTCCGTTCATTCTTAGCCTGGACCAGGAAGGTGTGGCAGTTACCTGTCGCTCTTCCTCACGCGCCTCACGCGTGGGGGCTAGGCAGGTGTGTGCGCATGGGCCTGCCCTCGCGCGAGCACACCTCACCGAACCGCATTGCCCCAGTGCTTTGGCTTTATCCTCACGAGTAGCCCTCGATCAAGCTCACGGGCACCAGCACCCCCTCATGTGCATGCCCCTCGGGCAACATGACGTGGTGCATTAAGCCACAACTAACCTATGATAGGAGGCTTGCACAAAGAGAAACGAGGTGCTAGATAGGCTTTCTTTTTCTCTAAAAACAGCTCTGTAGAGGATCTACAACACCTCCCAAGGCCTTAAGCGCCTCCCGAGTCACCAGGAATGGGGGCTTCGCCAGACGCCAAGGGCCTCGCCCTCGCGAGGTGGGAAGTCATCACAAACACGTCAAGCTAAGTTATCATACCCTTGCCTACCCTGAGTATAGACATCATGGCACAACATTAAGATAATAACCATTGCATAAAAGGGCATAACTACCATAGTTCATTACACACCCCACCAGGCCACCCTACTTTTTCTTTCAAATCGTAGAAGAAAGGAAAGGTCAAACAGAAGTGGCACGAGGGCGTGCGGATCCAGCGCCAGTGCCGCATCCTCAAGCAGCACCTCAAGGTGCCCCCGGTGCTCCACCAATTCACCTACAAGCGACCAGAGGCCCTGGCGGGTCATGAGTCCAAGTTCGATGGCCCCGAGCTCAGGCCGGGCTCCCCTCCAGCTTCACAGGGGCGTGGTGGTGAGACGACCCACCGCCACCCTCGATCCGAGCTCGATGGCGTGGAGGCTGGTCGTAGCCATCGCTACTTGAGCTCTCATCCGAGGAAGAGCTATCGTTATAGGAGGAGGAGTGGACATCGCCAAGGCCAAGTTCACCCTCGTCACCGGCACGGCCGACGCCAAGGCCGAGCTCGTCGTCGCTGCCGTCTTCTGGGCAGCACCCCACGCAGCAGCCGTCCTCCCTGAACACCCTCACGAAGAGGGTTGCTAGGCCGTCATACTTGAAGTGGAGGGTGCACCTCCAGCTCTGGCCTCGTGCGCGGGCGAACGTATGCCAAGCACGGGTCAGGACCATGCTGCCCGTGGCAGCGACCTCGGTGCCCACCCACGAGCCCTGCTGTAGCAGTCGTTAGCCCGCAGCCGGAGGCCGTCGAACCCAGAAGATGGCAGCTCGCTGGAGAAGAAGCATGGAGGCTGGAGCGAGGTGCCGGCAGGCCTCTCCGACCACACCACAAACTTGGGAAGCACGTCCAGCGAGGAGAAGCATGGTCGAGGCGGGCACGCAACCATGGCGCGCCCACCTTCGTTGTGGGGGCTGCCCCAGGGTTGGTGACCCCCACCGCGAAAGAAGTGCCACCACGGGCGCCAAGCGAGGTGTTGGGCCTTGGAGACGCACGCCTGCGCCCCCTAGGGGCCACCTCCGTGGTCGCGGCATGCTTGCGGGGCCGGTCGCAGCCTCTCTTTGGTGGTGGAGATGTTGGCCCTCCTTGGGGGCCTTTCCCTTCTCAGTAGCCAAGAACCTCCATGGCGGCGCCATGGATGGTAAAGCAAGATGGAGGAGGAAAAGGTGTGAGCGGCGAGAAGGCGGAGGAAGAGATGAGAGAGGGGGGCTTTGCCCCCCCCCATTTATAGTCGGAGGGAGGCCAACCGCCGGCCTACACGACCTCGCGTAATAATGATCTTCTGCATGCAACATCGACCCGTCAAGTCGAATGGTTGCCGAGGAAGCGTGGGGATGTGGAGACGCCCATGTCCCATCAATCACCATGTGTCATTCAAGGGCGCAAGCGGTTAGGGCCCACGGTGCTCTGCACTTGCACTTTGGCTTCGCCTAGAAGCCAAGTCCAGGCGCGCCTTGGGCCTGGGGGCTACTGTCGGCATTCTAGATACGGGGGTACTCAGGCCTGCCTGCCTGCGGCCCACTGCGTGGCTACATTGATGGCCTGGTATGGCCTAGCTTCAACTCAAGACCCTCGCGAGGGGCCAAGCCTCGCGAGGCGGACCACGTCAAGACCTCTAAGAGGATCGGCATCCTCATGCTGGCTCCCGAGGAGCGGAGACTCCTATGCAAGGTGCACCTCGCGAGGCTCAGCTGACGTGAGCCATGACAACCAAGGCCAGTCGGGCGCCAGTGAGTGCAGAGTACTAGTTTCCTCTTTGGTGCAAAGGAGGCAAGCAGCGGGCGCGGAGTCCCGAGGAATCAGCCAATGGTTTCCATTCTAGTGCAACGAGACCAAGACCACCAGGACGGTAGGATGGAGGTCATTGCCGAGCCCACCACAGCGTCACGACCAGAGGCTTTTGCAGGCGAAGACCACTTTAGTCAGGATAGGGTGTACTTCTTGTCCCCCTTCAAATCTGGCCATTGTGGGATAATTGATATTAATAGAATTTATAATAGAATTTATAATAGAATTTATAATAACATCATTTCAATCATGCTTTTGATTCAAGGAACTAGCAAGTATGGGTGCAATAACGACAATCTCATGTTTAACATAAGGAACTATAGCAAATTCATCTCCATAAATATTGGCTTCACGGCCATAAGAATAGGAAGCATGATGTTCATCAAGGGATATTTCAATCAAATCATCGGAATCATAATTATCCATAGATTCATGCATATCATTATTTTCTTCCAAAGCAACGGTCGTTCTCTCAAAAAACTCCTTAACAGAGGCATTATGAGCACAGTTTTCATAGCAATATCTAAGTATGTCAGAATTTTCAGATTTGTAGAGAGTATCATACTTTTCAATCAAAGAAGCAACTTCATGAGCACCCTTAAAAGCAAAAAAATCTTCAATTTGTTTATACCATAGTAACTATAAACACGTTTTCCATAAGAAGATAAAATTTCATTATCATTAAACTCACATAGGTAGGGAAGGTGATTTTTAGGTTTCTTAGAGCAACAAGTAAAATCATAAATTTCACAAAGATTCCAAGCATAGGACAACAAACTATTTATTTGATTCTATAAGAGTCTCCCTTTTCCAAACAAACAATGGCACACAAAATGAGCATGCTCATGTAAAGATTTTCCCTCAACTAAACTAGTTGGGGTTTCAGCACGAGCACATATGGATCGCAGATGATCCAAGTAGAAAACTTTAAGTGGATCCATATCAATAGGTTTTTAGCAAGAAAAGATGCAAGCAAATAGAAGGCACATGGAAACACAAACAAAAAGACATACTAAAAGAAGGCAAAGAAATGGGCGAGAAAAGGGCAAATCTTTTTGAAAATCATTTTAGAAGTGGGGGAGGAAAATGAGAGGCAAATGGCAAATAATGTAATGCAAGAGACAAGAGTTTTATGATGGGTCCTTGGTATGTCTTGACACTGCGTAGATCTCCCCCGCAACGGCGCCAGAAATTCTTCCTGCTACTTCTTGAGCTTGCGTTGGTTTTTCCCTTGAAAAGGAAAGGGTGATGCATCAAAGTATAGATAAGTACTTCCCTCAGTTAGAGAACCAAGGTATCAATCCAGTAGGAGACAACGCACAAATCACCAAGACCTGCACAAAAAATCAAACAACTTGCACCCAACACGATAAAGGGGTTGTCAATCCCTTCACGGATACTTGCAAAAGTGAGATCTGATAGAGATAGATTAAACTAAACAAAAGGTAACATAAATATTTTTGGTTTTTTTGGTTTATAGACCGGTAAGTAAAAGATAGCAAAATAGTAGATCAGAAACTTATATGATGGAAAATAGACCCAGGGGGCACATGTTTGACTAGTGGCTTCTCTCAAGATAGCAAATAATACGGTGGGTGAACAAATTACTGTCGGGCAATTGATAGAAAAGTGCAAAGTTATGATGATATCTAAGCAATACAATGTAAACCCCATATTTTTATCTGTGATGGCAATAATACAATACGTGCCTTGCTGCCCCTACTGTCAATGGCAAATGACACCACAAGATTACACCCAAAGCTAAGCACTTCTCCCTTTGCATGAGAAACCAATCTAGTTGGCCAAACTAAAGCGATATTTCGAAGAGAATTACAAAGATATCAAATCATACATATAAGAATTCAGAGAAGATTCAAATAATATTCATAGATAAGTTGATCATAAATCCACAATTCATCGGATCTCGACAAACACACCGCAAAAGAAGATCACATTGGACAGATCTCCGAGAACATCGATGAGAACATGGTAATGAGAAGCAAAGAGAGAGAAGAATCCATCTAGCTACTAGCTATGGACCCGTAGGTCTGAGGTAAACTACTCACGCTTCATCGGAAGGGCAATAGAGTAGATGTCGAAGCCCTTTGAGATCGAATCCCCCTCTGGTAGGAGGCCAGAAAAGGCCCCTAGATGGGATCTCATGGGTATAGAAGGTTGCGGCAGCGGAAAAGTGTTTTCATGGATGCTTCTGGTGGATTGGGGATATTTGGGAATATGTAGGATGAAGAATTAGGCCAGAGCAGTCACGAGGGTCCCACAAGGCAGGGGGGCACGCCCTACCCCCTGGGCATGCCCTCCTCCTTGTTGCCGCCTCATGGCTCTTCCAACTTGATCTCCAAGTCTCCTGGCTGTCTTCTAGTCCAAGAAAAATCATCGCGAAGGTTTCATTCCATTTGCACTCCATTTGCTATTCCTTTTCTGCGATGCTCAAAAACAAGGAGAAACAGAAAATGGCACTGGGCTCTAGGTTAATAAGTTAGTCCCAAAAATAATATAAAATAGAATATTAATGCATATAAAACATCCAAAACAGATAATATAATAGCATGGAACAATCAAAAGTTATAGATATGTTGGAGACGTATCAATAGGTCGCCGCCACCGCTGCCGCCTCCATCCTCAACCTCTGTCTGTGTGTTGGGGAGCTCGAGGAGCTAATGGACAAAAAGAGGGTTATCGCGGCCTCTTCGCCCGATGCCGGCGCGGTCGCCGCTCTCCCCGTCGTCCTCCGTGGGCTCTTTATCAACCCGGCATCGCCGGTCCCCCGATCCGCCCACCGCCGCGCCCCTGCGCCGATTTGAGGACTTCGCCGTCCTCCCTCAGACCCGACAACAGACGAGGTCCTACCTCGGGGTCTGGTGGCAGCATTGGAGGACGTGGGTCTCAAGATTACATATCGGGAGACCCACACCCGCCGGTGGCTCAGTAGCTTCCACACGGCCTAGCTCGCGGACATGGAGTACGACTGCCGGCAGGTCTGCTACCATGGCGCGACGGCTAGGCTCAATTTCCCCTTTGGCACATGTCTGGTCGACCTCGTTCCTCCAGGTGCCAGGGGTGGTGATCTCGGCTATGGTGCGGAAGGACCGCGAGGCGTGGGAGCGCCTCGAGGCCGAGGCCGCCGACGAGTCCTACATGCATGATCTCCGCCGGCAGCACCCGGAGCTCGTGGAGGCGGAGCGAGCGATCTTTGCCGACGTGGAGGGCGGCGAGGTTATCATGCTCTCCTCCGATGACAAGGTCGAAGGCGGCGAGGATGGCGGCATGGAGGGCATCGAGGTGGGCGGCGAGGATGAGGAGATCGACGTCGCAGAGTGGAGGAGTGTCTTCCCCAATGTTAAGTTTGAAACTTTCGGTTGAACCTGCTTTGAACTTGATCAAATTGAAGTTTACAACCTTAAATTTAGGGAATCACTAGAACCGGCCAAAAATTGCTGGAGTATATATATATATATATATATATATATATATATATATATATATACACTAAGGGTTTTAGTCCTTATACTTTTAAAGGATCGGCTAGAGATGGACTTATACCTTGTTTATTTCAGTTCTTCACAATGTGATGCTCTATATGTGCAACTATTTGTCGTGCAGTTCAATTTCATCAATAATAGTTTCAACAGTACCACTATGAATTACGATATTTGGTTGTTGTTAAGGATATTGCAGTTAACATGCATTTTCGATGTTTTAACAATAACTAGTGTACTTTAGACCTGCACAATACCAGTTTGAATGACTATTTGCTTGTATTTATATGTTATGCCTGATGCAGTTAACACAACTTTCCACTTCTTGTTTTGCTTAACTAGTGTGCTTAAGCCTGCACACTGAAGCTATCATTTGTAGATTATGTTGTCTACCATGGTTATATTTGGTTGATGTTTAGCCTATTTTTCTTAACATGCCTTTATATGTACTCATACAGGACAATATTGAGAACAATGATGTTTTCCATCGAGGTTAGTTTCATCGCATTGCTTATACATACTCACTGTTTAGGATATCAGTAGCTGGTAACATATAGCTTGGGGGAAGATAAGAGATTAATCATCGAATTGGACATTTCACTGAAAATATCTGTAACCCATTTATCAGTAGGTTAACTAGGGCCATATTTAATATATCTGAGGTTACATAGTAACATGCATTGTACTAAATGATAAATATGCAATCCTAGGCTACATAGAAATAAGGAAGAGTATTACCACTGGTACGCGTCAGTGCTATACAAACGGTTTTAAACCCCTTTCCGTGACGGCATTTGGAACCGTCGCCAAGTGAGTGTGGGCGATAGGGGGGGTCCTTCCCACACATCCCAGAAACCGTTGGGGATATGCCCTCCTGGCACACACGCTCGGCAAAATGAGGTCGTGTGCGACTGGCAAGCGAGCAAATACGGTTATACATATAGTAGTGCTAAAAAAATATCAATTATACAGGAGAATTCATTTCCGTTCCTAAGTTCATCCCAAATAGTCAGTCCCCGTGAAACGTTTCCGTTCGTATATACATCCCACATAGTCGCTGCAAGGAAAACATTTCCATTCGTAGGTACATCACACACAGTTTTCCCCGTTAAATCGTTTGTGATGGCCTTCCCATCGCACACAATATTAATAATTTAATCTTTGCATTATTGAATGCATCACACACGGTGCGTAGAAGAAACTATGTGGCAAAGGCTATCCATCACACACAGCTTTTGTGCGGTAAACGTTTGCGCAAGGTGGCCTAACGCAAACAGTTTTGAAGAGAATGTCGTGTGTGATTGCTCATCGATCCAACATGGTTTATTCCTAGAGACATTGTGCGTTGCCTTAGGTCATCACCCACGGTATTTTCTCAACAACCGTTTGCAATAGCAAAAACCAATTAGCAGGCTAATTGCCCTATTATTGATAATCCATTTATTAATCTAATTAACATTCATATTAAACAGATAATATATTTCATTCCCATATTAAGGAAGCAAGATTTCATAATTGAAATACATTAGAGTACAACATGATATAGCTTCAGCACTCAGCTACCCCATTACACAACTACACCAGCACCAAGTTTCATATGCAACAGCTAGAACCTTTCGAAATTAGCATCATATACGGGACATAGACAGATGCATCTCATCGGGAAAACTACTGAAGCGGAAGGCGAATATTGAGCCTTCATTGATCTTGAAGGTCTTTGCAACTTTAGGCCAGTGCCTGTGGATGATTGACCGTCCATCCTTCGTCCTCTTAAGGAACACTTTAATATTGAACCGTGGGTGTTGTATGAATACCTTCCTCGCCTCCTATCCATACAGGTGGTTTGAGAGGTATTCATCAATGAACTATTTTGGAAAGGCCTGGAAACAAGGATGTGCATAAATATCTTCTCTATATTGGAAATGTGGCAAAGGAATAAAAAAGACAAGGTATAATATTATACAATAACAGAATGCAGCCACAACAATTGAACAACACATTGCATAATTGAATCAAGTAGTTAACTAAACACCACAACAAATGAACCAACGGTTAACTTAGCACCACATTGCACAAATATAACATACTCCAAATAGAAGATCAGACAGTTAACCAAACCAAACATGCTTAACAACTTGGAAATATAGCAGTTGTATTTGTTTCTCATGTATTTAGTATAGCCAAATTCGATTTATTTCTCACATGGTATGCAATAACAGAATGCACACACAACAATTGAACATTGCATTGTAGAATTGAACCAAACAGTTAACTAGACACCACAACAAATGAACCAAACATTAACTGAGCACCACATTGCACAAATATAACATACTCCTAATAGAAGATCAGACAGTTAACCAAACCAAGCATGCTTAACAACTTGGAAATATAGCAATTGTAGTTGTTTCTCATGTATTTAGTATAGCCAAATTCGATTTATTTCTCACATGGTATGCAGTAACAGAATGCACACGCAACAATTGAACATTGCATTGTAGAATTGAACCAAACAGTTAACTAGACACCACAACAAATGAACCAAACATTAACTAAGCACCACATTGCACAAATATAAGATACTCCTAATAGAAGATCAGACAGTTAACCAAACCAAGCATGTTTAACAACTTGGAAATATAGCAATTGTATTTGTTTCTCATGTATTTAGTACAGCCAAATTTGATTTATTTCTCACATGGTATACAATAACAGAATGCACACACAATAATTGAACATCGCATTGCATAATTGAACCAAAAATTTAACTAAACACCACAACAAATGAATCAAACGTTAATTGGGCACCACATTGCACAATATAACATACTCCTAATAGAAGATCATACTGTTAACCAAACCAAGCATGCTTGACAACTTGGAAAATTGCACCATAAAGAATTGAACATCACATTTGCATAATTGAACCAAACAATTAACTGAACACCACATTGCACGACATATAGAACATATACACTAGAGCAGAAGATTCCATGGTAAAAGTAGATAGCACAATTCACTAGAATTTGTTAAGGAAAGGCAGTTGCTAGCAAACTAAACATGAGTCCTTGTAGTGAGTTAATAAGACAAGCTACTCATTGTTGGAGATATCGATGACGATTGGCTCCTTGGACATGGAAGAGGGCGAGGCCTCCACATCGTGGGTGCCCTCGTTGTAGTGGTGAGTTGCATGAGCCGCTCCGGGCACCAACCTGTTGGCTCCCGAGATGAGGTAACCACGTGCACACTGAGAAAACACCTCGTATTCTTCATCGAAGGCAGCGACGATGGCCTCGAGAAAAGCCATGAACTGTCGTTTAAAGCAGCCAACCGCATCATGGCGTCTGCGCACGAGGCGCCAATAGTTGCCTCAACAGCGAGGTGCTCCCCCAAGATCTGGGGGTCGGCACAAATGGCAGCCATCGCGACGTCATTCGCGCGTGCGGTCGTGATTTGCTTCTCCGCTGCCAAATGCTCTTTGAGATCCTCGCTATACTGCGTGCACCATGGCTTAGGACGGTGCTTATTTGGTGGAGGGGTCAGTGATTTGGGTGGAAGTTGTTGTGCTTGCGCCAGCGGTCGGGGCATGTGGGATGTGGAAGGAGGAGGAGGATGGGGTTCAGGTGTGGATTACCTGCCTAGATAGGCGAGGCCGAACAGCATGAAGGAGGGTCGCCGGCGAGGAGGCGACGCTGCAAGCAAGGAGTGAAGGTTTCAACTTGGAATGGAAGGCGAAAGCAGGGGAAATGTGGCTTTTGGTAAGGGGGAGAGGGCGGGGACATAGATATTTCCGTCGAAGCCAAAAAATTTGGAATCGCTTCAGCGAAAAAACTGGCGCGTAAAGTATCATTAGACACGGTCCCTTATTCAGAGCGGGCTATGGACTGTAGCCGACGAACTTCTTGAGTAAGCCATAGGCATACTATACATCGACGGTGCTCGAGGATATTTTTTATTGCATCTCACATGGTTGGTGATAATAAACCATGTGGGATCTACTTGATTTTTCATCTTGATTTGAATTATATAATGGGGTCACAGCTGCAAAGGATGGTGTTTAAATTGCTAGAACTTCTATCTGTAGTGAACATGCAACTATAGGTGTGTCGTCAAAAAATTTGGAATTATTCAGGGTTCGTTTGGACTTTTTTATACGATAACTTGGTTTTCTAGGAATTCCAGGTGCACAATTCAAAATTAAACCACATGCACATGCTCCGGTGCACCAAAATGGGTTGTAAATGATATATGTGTCAATGGGTTGATGCTTACGTCCCATTCAATAAATGGGGATGAATTTCAAACACCGCGGCACCGTGGCTCTCCTGCAAACGTTGAGGTGCTTGTTTTTGACATTCTAGTAAATCCAAAATTCATCTAAAATTCATGAAACTTGGCGTGCTATCATCAAGTGGCATGAAGATGTTGGGGTAAAAAAATATTGTCCCGTTTGGGCCAGGTTTGGGTATAAGCTTCTCGCAAACCAGAGCTTCTCTCACAACAAGCCCGGTGGTTTCGGTAGGGAACGTTTAACCTTTCTGGACGAAACGATATCCATTGCCTCTTATTGGTTTCAATTTGCCCCCTAGTGTCAACATAGAACAACAGGAGTGTTGTGTCAATTTTTGGGATTTTTCGGGGTTCGCTTGGACATTTTTATACATTAACTGAGTTTTCTATGCATTCATGTGCATAATTCAAATTTGAGATACATGCACATGCTCTAATGCATATAAATTAGTTGAAAATTCAAATCTGTGTCCTCGGTTGCATGCTTATTAGATCCCATGCAGGAAATGGGAACGAATGTCAAACACCCTGCCACCGTCACTCGGTCGCAGACAATGAGATTCCTTGTTTTTAAATTCTAGTAAATCCAAAACTCGTCTGAAATTCACGAAACTTGGCAGCTGTCATGGAGTGGCATCAACATGTCATGGTAATTTTTTTGTCCCATTTGGGGCAGGTTTGGGTATAAGCTTCTAAAAAACCAGAGCTTCTCACAACAAGCCTGATTGTTTCGGTAGGGAACATCCCACCTTTGGGGATGAAACAATATCCGCTGCCTCTTATTGCTTTCACAAAATTTCTAGTCTTGGGGGACGAGTCGATATATGTTGCCTCTTCTTACTTTCAAAATGTTTCTTGTGTCAACATAGAACAACACGAGTGTTGTGTCTATTTTTGGGACTTTTGGGGGTTCTCTTGGACATTTGTATACATTAACTGAGTTTTCTATGCATTCATGTGCATAATTCAAATTTGAACTACAGATTACACATGCTCTAATGCATATAAATTAGTTGAAAATTCAAACCTATGTCCTTGGTTGCATGCTTATTAGGTCCCATGCAAGAAATGGGAACGAATGTCAAACACCCTGCCACCGTCACTCGGCCACAAACATTGAGATACCTGGTTTTTAAATTCTAGTAAATCCAAAGCTCGTCAGAAATTTATGAAACTTGACATGTTGTCATGGAGCGGCATGAACATGCCATGGTAAATTTTTTGTCACGTTTGGGGCAGGTTTGGGGATATGCTTCTCACAAACAAAGCTTCTCACAACAAGCCCGATGGTTTCGGTAGGGAATGTTTCATCTTTCTGGACGAAACCATATCCATTGCCTCTTCTCGATTACAATTTCTTTCCTAGTGTCAACATAGAACAACAGGTGTGTTGTGTCAATTTTTTGGATTTTCGGGGTTCACTTGGACATTTTTATAGATTAACAGAGTTTTCTATGCATTCATATGCATAATTCATATTTGAACTACATGCAGATGCTCTAATGCATATAAATTAGTTGAAAATTCAATTATGTGTCCTTGGTTGCATGCTTATTAGGTCCCATGCAAGAAATGGGAATGAATGTCAAACACCATCCACCGTCAGTGGGCCGCAAACATTGAGATACCTAGTTTTTAAATTCTAGTAAATCAAAGCTTGTCTGGAATTCATGAAACATGGCATGCTGTCATGGAGAGCCATCAACATGTTGTGGTAATTTTTTTGTCCCATTTGTGGCAGGTTTGGGGATATGCTTCTCACAACAAGCCCGGTGGTTTCGGTAGGGAACATTTCACCTTTCTGCACGAAACGATATCCATTGCCTCTTCTCAGTTTCAATTTTCCCCCTAGTGTCAACATAGAACAACAGGAGTGTTGTGTCAATTTTTGGGATTTTGGGGGGTTTGCTTGGACGTTTTTATACATTAACTAAGTTTCTATGAATTCATGTGCATAATTAAAATTTGAACTACATGCACATGCTCTAATGCATATAAATTAGTTGAAAATTCAAATCGGTGTCCTTGGTTGCATGCTTATTATGTCCCATGCAAGAAATGGGAACGAATGTCAAACATCCTGCCACCATCACTCGCCCACAAACATTGAGATACCTGGTTTTTAAATTCTAGTAAATCCAAAGTTCGTCTGAAATTCATGAAAGTTGGAATGCTGTCATGGAGCGGCATCAACATGCGTGATAATTTTTTTGTCCCATTTGGGGCAGGTTTGGGGATATGCTTCTCACAAACCAGAGCTTCTCACAACAAGTCCGATGGTTTCAGTAGAGAACATTTCACCTTCCTAGACGAAACGATATCCATTGCCTCTTCTCGATTTCAATTCTTTTCCTAGTGTCAACATAGAACAATAGGAGTGTTCTGTCAATTTTTGGGATTTTTCTGGGTTCGCTTGGACATGTTTATACATTAACTGAGTTTTCTATGCATTCGTGTGCATAATTCAAATTTGAACTACATGCACATGCTCTAATGCATATAAATTAGTTGAAAATTCAAATTTGTGTCCTTGGTTGCATGCTTATTAGGTCCCATGCAAGAAATGGGAACGAATGTCAAACACCCTGCCACCATCAGTCGGCTGCAAAAATTGAGATACCTGGTTTTTAAATTCTAGTAAATCCAAAGCTCGTCTAAAATTCATGAAACTTGGCATGTTGTCATGGAGCGGCATGAACATGCCGTGGTAAATATTTTGTCACGTTTGGGGCAGGTTTGGGGATATGCTTCTCACAAACCAGAGCTTCTCACAACAAGCCCGATGGTTTCAGTAGGGAATGTTTCACCTTTCTGGACGAAACCATATCCATTGCCTCTTCTCAATTTCAAATTTTTTCCTAGTGTCAACATAGAACAACAGGAGTGTTGTGTTAATTTTTCGGATTTTTCGAGGTTCGCTTGGACATTTTTATAGATTAACAGAGTTTTCTATGCATTCATGTGCATAATTCAAATTTGAACTACATGCAGATGCTCTAATGCATATAAATTAGTTGAAAATTCAAATATATGTCCTTGGTTGCATGCTTATTAGGTCACATGCAAGAAATGGGAACGAATGTCAAACACCCATCCACCGTCACTGGGCCGCAAACATTGAGATACCTAGTTTTTAAATTCTAGTAAATCAAAGCTTGTCTGGAATTAATGAAACATGGCATGCTATCATGGAGAGGCATCAACATGCTGTGGTAATTTTTTTGTCCCATTTGGGGCAGGTTTGGGGATATGCTTCTCACAACAAGCCCAGTGGTTTCGGTACGGAACGTTTCAACTTTCTGGATGAAACGATATCCATTGCCTCTTATTGGTTTCAATTTTGCCCCTAGTGTCAACATAGAACAACAGGAGTGTTGTTTTAATTTTTGGGATTTTTGAGGGTTTGCTTGGACATTTTTATACATTAACTGAGTTTCTATGCATTCATGTGCATAATTCTAATTTGAGCTACATGCACATGCTCTAATCCATATAAATTAGTTGAATATTCAAATTTGTGTCCTTGGTTGCAGGCTTATTAGGTCCCATGCAAGAAATGGGAACAAATGTCAAACATCCTGCCACCGTCACTCGGCCGCAAACATTGAGATACCTGGTTTTTAAATTCTAGTAAATCCAAAGCTCGTCTGAAATTCATGAAATTTGGCATGCTATCATGGAGCGGTATCAACATGCATGGTAATTTTTTTGTCCCATTTGGGGCAGGTTTGGGGATATGCTTCTCACAACAAGCCCAGTGGTTTCGGTAGGGAACGTTTCACATTTCTGGACGAAACGATATCCATTGCCTCTTCTCAGTTTCAATTTTCCCCCTAGTGTCAACATAGAACAACAGGAGTGTCGTGTCAATTTTTGGGATTTTTGGGGGTTTGCTTGGAAATTTTTATACATTAACTGAGTTTTCTATGCATTCATGTGCATAATTCAAATTTGAAATACATGCACATGCTCTAATGCATATAAATTAGTTGAAAATTCAAATTTGTGTCCTTGGTTGCATGCTTATTAGGTCCCATGCAAGAAATGGGAACAAATGTCAAACACCCTGCCACCGTCACTCGGCCGCAAACATTGAGATACCTAGTTTTTAAATTCTAGTAAATCGAAAGCTCGTTTGAAATTCATGAAACTTTACATGTTGTCATGGAGCGGCATGAACATGTCGTGGTAAATTTTTTGTCACGTTTGGGGCAGGTTTGGGGATATGCTTCTCACAAACCAGAGCTTCTCACAACAAGCCCGATGGTTTCGGTAGGGAATGTTTCACCTTTCTGGATGAAACCATATCCATTGCCTCTTCTCGATTACAATTTCTTTCCTAGTGTCAACATAGAACAACAGGTGTGTTGTGTCAATTTTTTGGATTTTCGGGGTTCACTTGGACATTTTTATATATTAATAGAGTTTTCTATGCATTCATATGCATAATTCATATTTGAACTACATGCAGATGCTCTAATGCATATAAATTAGTTGAAAATTCAAATCTGTGTCCTTGGTTGCATGCTTATTAGGTCCCATGCAAGAAGTGGGAACGAATGTCAAACACCATCCACCGTCACTGGGCCGCAAACATTGAGATACCTAGCTTTTAAATTCTAGTAAATCAAAGCTTGCCTGGAATTCATGAAACATGGCATGCTGTCATGGAGCGGCATCAACATGTTGTGGTAATTTTTTTGTCCCATTTTTGGTAGGTTTGGGGATATGCTTCTCACAACAAGCCCCGTGGTTTCGGTAGGGAACATTTCACCTTTCTGCACGAAACGATATCCATTGCCTCTTCTCGGTTTCAATTTTCCCCCTAGTGTCAACATAGAACAACACGAGTGTTGTGTCAATTTTTGGGCT
This sequence comes from Triticum aestivum, assembly GCF_018294505.1. Classification (NCBI taxonomy): domain Eukaryota; kingdom Viridiplantae; phylum Streptophyta; class Magnoliopsida; order Poales; family Poaceae; genus Triticum; species Triticum aestivum. The sequence continues at coordinate 312,538,332 of NC_057804.1, read as the reverse complement.
TTTGGGGGGTTTGCTTGGACATTTTTATACATTAACTAAGTTTCTATGAATTCATGTGCATAATTAAAATTTGAACTACATGCACATGCTCTAATGCATATAAATTAGTTGAAAATTCAAATCGGTGTCGTTGGTTGCATGCTTATTATGTCCCATGCAAGAAATGGGAACGAATGTCAAACATCCTGCCACCGTCACTCGGCCACAAACATTGAGATACCTGGTTTTTAAATTCTAGTAAATCCAAAGTTCGTCTGAAATTCATGAAACTTGGAATATTGTCATGGAGCGGCATCAACATGCGTGATAATTTTTTTGTCCCATTTGGGGCAGGTTTGGGGATATGCTTCTCACAAACCAGAGCTTCTCACAACAAGTCCGATGCTTTTAGTAGAGAACATTTCACCGTCCTGGACGAAACGATATCCATTGCCTCTTCTTGATTTCAATTCTTTTCCTAGTGTCAATATAGAACAATAGGAGTGTTCTGTCAATTTTTGGGATTTTTCCGGGTTCGCTTGGAGATGTTTATACATTAACTGAGTTTTCTATGCATTCATGTGCATAATTCAAATTTGAACTACATGCACATGCTCTAATACATATAAATTAGTTGAAAATTCGAATTTGTGTCCTTGGTTGCATGCTTATTAGGTCCCATGCAAGAAATGGGAACGAATGTCGAACACCCTGCCACCATCACTCGGCCGCAAAAATTGAGATACCTGGTTTTTAAATTCTAGTAAATCCAAAGCTCGTCTAAAATTCATGAAACTTGGCATGTTGTCATGTAGCGGCATGAACATGCCGTGGTAAATATTTTGTCACGTTTTGGGCAGGTTTGGGGATATGCTTCTCACAAACTAGAGCTTCTCACAACAAGCTCGATGGTTTCAGTAGGGAATGTTTCACCTTTCTGGACAAAATCATATCCATTGCCTCTTCTTGATTTCAATTTTTTTTCTAGTGTCAACATAGAACAACAGGAGTGTTGTGTTAATTTTTCAGATTTTTCGGGGTTCGCTTGGACATTTTTATAGATTAACAGAGTTTTCTATGCATTCATGTGCATAATTCAAATTTGAACTACATGCAGACGCTCTAATGCATATAAATTAGTTGAAAATTCAAATCTATGTCCTTGGTTGCATGCTTATTAGGTCACATGCAAGAAATGGGAACGAATGTCAAACACCCATCCACCATCACTGGGCCGCAAACATTGAGATACCTAGTTTTCAAATTCTAGTAAATCAAAGCTTGTCTGGAATTCATGAAACATGGCATGCTATCATGGAGAGGCAACAACATGCTGTGGTAATTTTTTTGTCCCATTTGGGGAAGGTTTGGGGATATGCTTCTCACAACAAGCCCGGTGGTTTCGGTAGGGAACGTTTCACCTTTCTGGATGAAATGATATCCATTGCCTCTTATTGGTTTCAATTTTCCCCCTAGTGTCAACATAGAACAACAGGAGTGTTGTGTCAATTTTTGGTATTTTTGGGGGTTTGCTTGGACATTTTTATACATTAACTGAGTTTCTATGCATTCATGTGCATAATTCAAATTTGAAATACATGCACATGCTCTAATGCATATAAATTAGTTGAAAATTCAAATTTGTGTCCTTGTTTGCATGCTTATTAGGTCCCATGCAAGAAATGGGAACGAATGTCAAACACCCTGCCACCGTCACTTGGCCGCAAACATTGAGATACCTGGTTTTTTAAATTCTAGTAAATCGAAAGCTCATCTGAAATTCATGAAACTTGACATGTTGTCATGGAGCGGCATGAACATGCCGTGGTAAATTTTTTGTCACGTTTGGGGCAGGTTTGGGGATATGCTTCTCACAAACCAAAGCTTCTCACAACAAGCCCGATGGTTTCGGTAGGGAATGTTTCATCTTTCTGGACGAAACCATATCCATTGCCTCTTCTCGATTACAATTTTCTTCCTAGTGTCAACATAGAACACTAGGTGTGTTGTGTCAATTTTTCGTATTTTTCGCGGTTCGCTTGGAATTTTTTATAGATTAACAGAGTTTCCTATGCATTCATGTGCATAATTCAAATTTGAACTACATGCAGATGCTCTAATGCATATAAATTAGTTGAAAATTCAAATCTGTGTCCTTGGTTGCATGCTTATTAGGTCTCAGCAAGAAATGGGAACGGATGTCAAACACCCATCCACCATCACTGGGCCGCAAACATTGAGATACCTAGTTTTTAAATTCTAGTAAATCAAAGCTTGTCTGGAATTCATGAAACATGGCATGCTGTCATGGAGCGGCATCAACATGCTCTGGTAATTTTTTTGTCCCATTTGGGGCAGGTTTGGGGATATGCTTCTCACAACAAGCCCGGTGGTTTCGGTAGGGAACGTTTCACCTTTCTACACGAAACAATATCCAGTGCCTCTTCTCGGTTTCAATTTTTCCCCTAGTGTCAACATAGAACAACAGGAGTGTTGTGTCAATTTTTAGGATTTTTGGGGGTTTGCTTGGACATTTTTATACATTAACTGAGTTTTTATGCATTCATGTGCACAATTAAAATTTGAACTACATGCACATGCTCTAATGCATATAAATTTGTTGAAAATTCAAATTTGTGTTCTTGGTTGCATGCTTATTAGGTCCCATGCAAGAAATGGGAACGAATGTAAAACATCCTGCCACCGTCACTCGGCCGCAAACATTGAGATACCTGGTTTTTAAATTCTAGTAAATCCAAAGCTCGTCTGAAATTCATGAAACTTGGCATGCTATCATGGAGTGGCATCAACATGCGTGGTAAATGTTTTGTCCCATCACTACAAAAAAAACACACATCCGTGACATTTTGGGCCGAATGAATTTTTTTTCTGTCATACATATGACACTTCTATGACGATAATTGTGACAAAACCCAGTATCATCATAGATGTGGTGGGCTCCTACTTCTATGACAAAAAATCATGACAGAAAATGGGCTTTTCGTCCTGGGCGGGCCGGAGACGCAGTTGCATGACATTCTTTGGGCCGTCAATGACGGAAAAAACCGTGGTAGAAGCGAGGGGGAGGAAAATTTCGGGGAGTTGCCGGTTACGATGGGAGGTCGGGGGTCGAGCGATGCGCGTTTCTCTCGTACACGTGCGAGGCGTTGGCTCTAACTGAACCCGAGCGAGGCTTTGGGATCTAACTGAACCGCAGTGATTGTACTACAGGCTACGCGTTACTGAACCCGAGCGTTCGATCGATGGTTGTTAACTGAACCCGATGAAGCGATTCCTTCGCTACTGCTGCTAATTGAAGCTGATCGATTGGATAAATAGTGAGCGTTGCGGGGGGAGGGGGGTTGGATGAACAGTGAGCGGTGGTGTTGCCTCTGGATGAACAGGAACCCGTGGTGTGGTGGGCGGGATGAACAGTAGATGGTGGAGGGGTGGCCGTGGAGGGGTGGTTGAACAGGACCCCGTGGTGTGGAGGGTTGGATGAATAGTAGACGGTGGAGGGGTGCCCATGGAGGGGTGGTTGAATAGTAGCTGGTGGAGTAGCGCGCGGTGGAGGCTAGATGAACAGGAGCCCGTGGAGGCTGGAGGAGGTCGACAGTAGCCCGTGGAGGCTGGAGGAGGTCGACGGTGGAGATGAACAGTATCCCGTGGAGTCCCGTTTTGCGCTACGCCACACCCCTCCCGATGAACAGGACCCCCGTTTCGACCGTAGCGCTCCAACACAAGTCCGTTTCGTCCGTTTTGCGGTACGGCACACCCCTCCCGATAAACAGGACCCCAGTTTCGACCGTAGGAGGTCCGTTTCCTCCGTTTTGCGGTACGCCACACCCCTCCCAATCAACAGGACCCCCGTTTCGACTGTAGGAGGTCCGTTTCCTCCATTTTGCGGTACGCCAGAACCCTCCCAATGAACAGGATCCCGTTTCGAACATGGCCGGTCGAACACAAGGCCGTTTCCTCCATTGTGCGGTACGCCAAGCCTCGTTTCCATCACCTGTTCCGTCCAAGCCCTCCCGATGAACACGACCACGCATTCTGTTCCGACCCAGCCGGTTTGGCTCCCCATGAACACGACGACGATGCTGTTTCTCCGTTCTGACCCAACCATGTACACGAGCCCTCGCCGTACGTATGCGTGAGTAGGCGTTCGACACCCCGCCCGTATGTACACATACATGGCCGTATTTTCTTTCTTGCACCCTGGCCGCTGTACGTACGTGTACATGCTACGTGCGCGCCTCTACTACGACACGTGCGCGCCTCTACAACGACCAGTATGTACGTACACGTTCGTGACCAGAATGACAACGCTACATACGCTTCGACCAGGTGGGTCCCGACTGTCAGGCACTTTTTGCGTGCGAAAATGTAGCTGGTGGGTCCCAACAGTCAGAGGGCCGAATCGTTTTGTTTTGCCCGGACGCACTTCCTTGCGTGCGAAGGTGTAGCTGGTCGATCCCAGCAGTCAGGGGGGGAAACATTTTTTTCGCGAAATATGGTGGCCCTTCCGGTGGGTCCCCACTGTCAGGTGGAGGAATAATTATTTTCCGCGTAATAAGGAGGCACTTCCTTGCTGCGGCCGTGGACCCAGCTGTCAGCCTCTCCACATACAGTCCATGTCCGATGGAATTCGTTCCTTGACCACGTTGACCACGCCGCGCCGAGAGCACCAGGGCGGTGGACGACGGCGAGGCCTAGGAAGGGGACGACGGGGAGCCGGGGAAGACGTGGCAGTGGAAGCCCACGCCGAGAGGAGTACGAGGGTTCACTGGTTCGGCTGCGGTGTGAGGCTGCCGTCATCGCAGGGCCTGGCCAGCGGTGGGAATAGTAGGGGGCGGTGAGGCCTCCACGGCAGCACATCCAGCCACGGGAGGCAGGAACATGCGGCACGACCGGCGCTGCTTTGGGCGGCTGGAGCAAGAAGACCAGAGGTTGAAGAAGCACTACGGCCGTTGGATGGATACCGTACGGTCACTGGAGCTAGAATCATTTATATTGACTAAGTTGACAAAGCCCTCCGTCCCCGTCAACTTAGTAGGCCCACAAGTCAGCCTCCCACCAAGGTGGGTCCCAGCTAGCAGGGGGTATTCATTTTTTTGTGCATAAAAAGGAGGCACTTCCGGTGGGTCCGAGCTGACAGCAGGGGGAACATTTTTTTCACGAAATATGGTGGCCCGTCGGGTGGGTCCCAACAGTCAGGGGCAAACGTCGCGAAATACTTGTGGCCCGTCCGGTGGGTCCCTGCTGTCAGGTGGAGGAATAATTATTTTCCGCGTGATAAGGTGGCACTTCCTTGCAGCTGCCATGGACCCAGCTATCAGCCTCTCCACGTACAGTATTCTTCCGATGGAATTCGGTCGTTGACCACATTGACCATGCTGCGCCGAGAGCACCAAGGCGGTGGACGACGGTGAGGCCTAGGAAGGGGACGACGCGGAGCCGGGGAAGACACGGCTGTGGATGCCCACGCGGAGAGGAGTACGAGGGTTCACTGGTTCGACTGCGCTACCATCGCCGCAGAATAACAAGGGGTGTGGGTGAGTGGAGTGGAGGGATGGCGTGGCCAGCGGTGGGAGTAGTATGGGGGCGGTGAGGCCTCCACGGCAGCACAGCCGGCCACGGGAGGCAGGAGTAGGCGGCACGACCGGCGCTGCTTTGGGCGGCTGGAGCAAGAAGACCAGAGGTTGAAGAAGCACTACGGCCGTTGGTTGGAAATCGTACGGTCAGTCGAGCTAGAATCGTGCATATTAACTAAGTTGACAAATCCCTTCGTCCCTGTCAACTTAGTAGACCCACTATACTGGGTCCTAGCTAGCAGGGGGAGTATTCTTTTTTTGGGCATAATAAGGAGGCACTTCCTTGCGTGCGAAGATATAGCTGGTGGGTCCGAGCTGTCAGTGGCGGTAACGTTTTTTCCGGAAATACAGAGGCCCTTTCGGTGGGTCCCAGATGTCAGGTGGAGGAATCATTATTTTGCGCGTAATAAGGAGGCATTTCCTTGCGTGCGGCCGTGGACCCAGCTGTCAGCCTCTCCACGTACAGTCCACTTCCGATGGATGTCGTTCATTGACCACGTTGACCAGGACGCGCCGAGAGCACCAGGGCAGTGGACGATGGAGAGGCCTAGGAAGGGAACGACACGGAGCCAGGGAATACTCGGCAGTTGTTTCCCACGCGGAGGAGTACGAGGGTTTACTGGTTCGTCTGCCGTCGCCGGAGCATAACAGCATGTGTGGGACTGAGGGTGAGTAGAGGGATAGCTAGGCCAGCAATGGGAGTACGGTGGGGGGTGAGGCATGCGTGGCAGCACAGCCGGCCGCGGAGAGGAGGGAGCAGGCAGTCCCGCCGACGCTTGTTTGAGCGGCTGGAGCAGGAAGAGCAGAGATTGAAGAAGCACGACGGCCGTTGGATGGACATCCAACAGTATACAGGCCATCTGTGGAAAGCCTCAAATCTGTGGAAAACAGCATACAACCCATCTGCCATTATTTCAAATAGTTTACACCCCATTTGCTAATTCTTACGGGTTTTTTGGAGCCCATATTCTTTTTGTTAGCATTACAGCCCATATTGTGGCCACGGTTAAAAAATTATACGAAATTTTGCATATGTCGGTATGGTCTGAACTGTTTTTAATCCTGAAATTTCGAGTCACATTCAGACTGATTTTAAAAATAAATGTATACCAATATAAAATCCAATAAATTGTCCACACATAAAAAACAATGCAATTTAAAATCTCGGAATGAAAAAAAAGATATTTGAAACTAATTGCCGGTTTGATGTGTTTTAAAAATGTGCAGCCCATTTCTCATTACTGATAGGCCATTTTCTCGGTCGGCCGAATGAAGCTTTCCTCGTCTAGCCCAACAGGCCTGATAAAGTGACTTACTTGACAAATCACAAAAAAACTGGGCTAGCCATTTTCAAAAAGAAAAAAAAAACTACTGGGATGGTCTGTGGTAAACATAAAAGAAAAGGTTGTCTAGACAGGCCAGAGTGTCCCGCACAGCCCAGTTGACACCCTGCTTCCGTCTCAAAAACAAATTAGATAAATGCCACTCCAATTATGGCAATTCATAAAAATGCCACTGCAATTTCCAAACTTTGAAAAATTCCACTGCAATTTTCGCAAACTTTGAAAAACGCTACTGCAGTTTGCAAACTTTGAAAAATGCCACTCCAGACTTCAAAAAATGCCACTAGAAATGGCATGAAATGGCATTTTCAAAGTTTGGAAATTGCAGTTGCATTTCTCGGAGGCATTTATCAAATTAACCCAAAACAAAAATAACTTGGCGAGCTGCTGGGTCCCTGGTGTCCGCCGCTCATTGTGCAATTCTCTCATTTATTGACTACGTTGACAATGGCATGGGACCCAGATGTCAGAAATCCACTAGGAGGAGCCATTTTTTATTGGCTTGAAATAAGGAGGCACTTGCTTGCGTACTGCCATGACCTTGGCGGGTCCCTACTGTCATCCTCTCCACGTAAAATCATCTCCTGATTGTGTACGCGTCAACTTGCCAGGCCCAAAAGTCAGCCTCTAAACCCGTGGAGGACAAATACAACCCATTTAAAAAAATAACAGCCCATTCCATACGTTCAAACAGAAAGTTCAACATTCAGAGCAAAGTATCAGGTCCGATCCACATATAGAGTACTGAACTTCCACGTTGACAACCATCACAGCCAAGTTAACTATCTACTCCCACTAGACAAGTACTAACTTACTCTTAGCTAACTAGACGATGCCGGCGGTACACGCTAAACGCCGGCACCAGCATCCTGTGCCTTGCCTCGGACTTGCCAGAGGTGCGATAGGGTGCGTTGCTCGCGCGCATTGGCCCTTTCCATGCCGGCGTGGTCCACCGAAGCTTCGGCATCCAAGCGGGAAACCCACTTGACGAGCTGGTAGTAAAAATCAGCGTCGTGAACGTGTGCATGCCCGACAGCCTCCAGGGCTATTTGCCGGGCGCCGGCCTCCACATAGTCGGCCCAGTTGCGGGCGCTCTGCTCGCGACTCAGAGCGTCAGTGCACTGCTGCTCCATGTCCCGTTGGCGGCGCAAATCGGCGATACGCTGCTCCTACGCCAGGCGGTCACGCTCCAACAACTCCTGCTCCTCCACCATGCGGTCGCGCTCGAACAACTCCTCGATCTGCGCATTGCCATCTAAAGACAGATAGAATGCCTCCTCCCTCCGTCTGCCTTCCGATGAAAAACCAAACACTAGTTCCGGCAGTGACCGCCTCCGGCGTTGCCTACCGCGGACGGGCGGGGGCATGGCGGACGTGGCGATCGACGTCGGGCCAGTGGGGGCTTATGAGGATATGGTGAGTTGGGTCACGATGGCACTGGAGAAGGCCGGGAAACAGTACTTATGGGGGGAAGGTAGCGCGACGGTCATCGGAATTCAATGCATAATGGCTTAGCACGCCAGCTTGCCGTGGAAAACTAGGGAAACTGAAATTAAGACTGTGCCGTCCCGTCCCGTCTGGGTCGCACGCCGGCATGGCGGTCAAACGAGTGCATTCGAATCATCTCCCTCCTTGTCAATAATGATTTCACGGATTTAAAAAGCCCGCAACAATTAAAGCGTATCTTTTTTCGCATCAGTTAGCTGCCTTAATTACGGTCGGATGCATGCAGGCACTCAGAATCGCTCGCAGGCAGTATGCGAAGTAGCATGCAACGAGTCGCAGCCGAGGGTACGCATGCAGCCACTTGAATCGCTGGAATTAATTAGGCTTAAACTTTTGCATGACGTTAATTATTGCCATGCCTTGGTCTTCCTGCTTTCCTCACGGGACTAATAAACCCAGACGGAGGGAGTACCTTGGTTGGTGAGAGGTTTGAATTAAGCCCTGCAAATCAGAAAGGAGGTACTAGTACATGCGTGATCTGCTATTTATTCGTGTAGGATCGAGTAGGTCGTTTCTTGAATTGAGCCCTGCAAACCAGAAAGGAGGTAGTACATGCGTGATCCGCTATTTATCCGTGTAGGATCGATAGTGTAGCTTGTCAGTTTCTTCAGAGGTAGGCATTTTTATCCATGTAGGATCGATAGTGTAGCTTGTCAGCTTCTTCAGAGGTAGGCATTTTTATTCAAAAAACTGCCACTTCGCATCTTGCGTCACAAATAAAACTGCCAGGAGCGCATTTGTAGGCTAGCTAGTGATCGATCAGTAACTTGTAAACACTGAGCGAACAGAAATAAGTAACTGTCAATGCATCTCAATGATTCACAGATCATATACAAATATGTAGCTCCAAAAGCAAAGATCAGCCACTTCGGATCTTGCATCGCAACTAAAACTAACTAGTACGATTCCCATACATAAGATCAACATGTTAATGCATCTCAATAATTCACGGATCATATACAAATATGTAGCTCCAAAAGCAAAGATCTAGAAAAAACATCTGTTCTTCCTACTAACATGGATGCTTCTCTTGGCCAACATTCAGTACAGACTGAAAGACAAATTTGTTTGTGAAGTCTACAATTCCTCTTGCAAACATAAGTGGTTTCACCAACAGCTGGAACCATGAGAATGAACCACACATGATGGAGGAACATCCACTGCAATATGATTTGGTCTTCTCTCGATCACACCGCGAGACTATTTTCGGAATACAAACTTTAACTTAGGGAAAATGATGCCCATTGTATAATCAGACCAAAGCAATGAAGCACCTAGTGTTGGCCAGTAAATAGTACAGTACTACTTTTCTGCAGTCCATGAAGTGACTATCCAATCTTTGTGTCTATTTTCAAATGGCACTGCATGCAGTGACTATACTATTCTCTTGTGCAGTTCAACCAAAATTGTGGACACTTTGTTTGTTTGCCAAATAGCAACGGGCAGACATCTCTGTCTGCACAAATATCAAGCAGCTAGTAAACATATACCACACCATGTTCGCAGTGATGGAAGAGGTGAAATCGATACAACCGAAATTGAGCATCCAATCATTGAATCCTGTCCTGCACCTCCAATGTAGGTCCACCCTGCCAATAAATTCACATGCAAACCACTAGTATTACTATCTAATGACAGTACAAAAAGAGTAGCAAGATAGTAGCAAACCATGTACCTTCGTAATGAACAGCTCATAGTGCCACCAATTGGATATAAAGGTTTGGAAAAAAACATGCTCCTAATGTTGAACCAGTTGGACTTTTTGTGCAGCTCCACTAAAATCGAGCATCCCTGTTTGCATAGATATTGAAAGTGTGATTACTATAAAAGTGGCACTAGTTGAAGCATAGACTCACAAATATAAGCATTCCAATTTCTTAATGGGAAAAGGTAGCAAGACTGTTTCTAACCACCTGTTTGAAGGAATAAATAAAGCAACAACGGCTGATGTCAGGAAGGCATACATAGTTTTTTCTGAAAAACTGAGCCATTCCTGACCTTTCCTCTTCTTTTAAGCAAATTTTGTGCAGTTCTACTAAAATAAAATGCCATCACCGCCTTGACAATTTAGTGACACTGTACAAAAGGAAATGACTTAACATTACATCATGATGTCGGGTATGTAGTAGACAGGCATTAGAGACAAACATACAGACCTCCTCCGATAACATAATGAACATTAATTTTAACAAAGGTGTGACTAGCTTTACCGGGATAATTTGAGTGAACTCTACACCCTCTGTTCCTTAATATAAGACGTTTTCGCGGTTCAATTTAAAGTACCCAAACGTCTAGTATTTAGAAAAACAGGTAGTAGTTTTCTTGAGCACATATCTGGGAAAGCTTGCCACACTTTATTTATGTCCATACGCTAATGCAACACCATTCGAATACTACAAATATACACTAATCCAGTGGCTAGTGCAACAGTAGAGTAGTTAGTTTATTACAGGGTACAGTACAATGGTTTTACTGAACAGATTTCAATAAACTCTAGCACTGGAAGGTTTCTATAAGAATTAACAATACAAAATGTAAAGGTAACAAGTTTCAGCATTGGTATACTAGCTGTGCATGAGCATTAAACCAAATACAGAAGTCTGAAGGTAACTAGCATTATTAACTAATGACAGTATAAAAAAATTGCAAACCATGTACCTCCAAGGTAAATATCATTTCGAACTCGGGGGGACCTTAAAAATTGCTATCCCAATCTTGATAATCGATCAAACATAAAAACTTGATCGAACGAATCAAGAGAACAGCCGGAGGAGGAGGTGCCCACTCTTGACCTTTCCTCTTGTCTTCATAATTGTCTGTGCAGTTTAACCAAAATAAAATGACATCAGCGCCTTGGCATTTTGGTGACACTGTACCAAAAATTAACTTATCTCATGAAAGTGAGGTATGTAATCTATAAGCATTAACAGTGCAAAAATCTGAAGGTAGTAACAAGTTTCATCGTTGGTATACTGGCTGTGCAACAACATTAGAATGCCTTAGCTGAAAAATCTTTAATACATCCACAATCAACAGCTAACCCTGAAATGATCCAGTGACATTAAATGGCACTGCTTAAATTTATCTGTGGCATTAGACTGAGAGCGGCATTAGTTAAATGTGGCATCACTTTAGCAGTAGCATTGCTTGACTTGACTGCTGGCGTTATACTAACAGCAAAAAAAGTGGCAATAAGAGCATGGGAGGCCCATTCGGACAGTGGGCGCACCAGTACGATGTACCTCCACGGACGCAGAGTGGTGAGGGAGGTATGGTTGCCCAGAGCAACAAATATCCAGGCAGCATATGTGGATTACGTCCCATTTTTGTTCTCTTTAGCCACCTTTTTCCTATGTGAGGACAACAAACCGATCGACCTGGTCATTCTCTATTGCGTTGTCATGCCTTTCAACCAAGAGACACGAGACTCGTTCCTTAGCTACTGATTTTCCCCTTTTCAACCTAGATGCGGGTTCGATGCCTACTCTCTTGGACAGTACAGTCTCCCTTCCTTTCCTTATTCAACCCAGACATGCATTAGTCTGCATGAAGTAGGGTTTCCTTTAATAGTGCAAATTATGGTTTTCGTCTGCGTGGCCAGCAGAGCAGAGGATAGCAAATTGGGAAGATGGTGGAGTGGAAAAAGATCCACATGCAACGACGTGCCAGATGGGGCAATAGAACAAGGGTATGGTTCGAAAAGAGGTAGCATACCTGAGGGTCGGCGGGAAGTGGCTTCGCTCGTGGTCGTCGTCCTCCGCACACACTACGGCAGCGATCCCGCGCGGGTGCTAGGTCTGAGAGGACGGCCTTGTCGTCAGTGCGTGACCTCGCTCGCCGACGACGAGTGCGTCAACGCTGCACGTCCTTTTCTTCCCCGGCGGATCTGTGACCACCGGTGAGGAGGGAGAGAGGGGCCGTCTTTTTTAGATCTGGAGAGAGGGTGGTAGTGTGAGAAGCAAGTGGGCAGCCCTTGGCAAGAAAGCGCTGAAGCTCCAGCCTATATATCTTCTTTATACTACTAGTACTGGAGGTGGAGTAGTGGTAGAGTAGTTTATATTTTCTCTGCATACAGTACCAGTTAGTCGTGCTTCAAAACTGAACGGCACGCCATTAAAAAATAAAGGCCGATAACTAATGCGGCACCTCGGGCCAACGCGGCCAGATCGCATTTTGCACGAGAAATTACACACCATGTTTCATTGACATGTGGTCCCGTTCCACATATCAGTGAGACGACGGCGAGTAGTAGGAGTATTTCCGAACCGACGTGTAGGCCGGGGCGCCCCTTCGTGAACCGTGGCAAACTGGCAACCGTCCACCGACTCTTCGCCTTTCCCTCTCGATTTGGAACTGCTGTCGCATGCTCTTCCTCTCCCTCCTCCATTTTCCTTCAGCCCTTCACCCTTTCTTCTGCCATTGTTCGATCGTCTTCTCCATGGAGGGAACAGGACGGAAACGACCCCGTTATTCTTGCCCCGATCTGAAAGATGACGTGGTGGAGGAACTCATTGATCGGTGCGACGTCATCACCTCGGCTAGCATGGCAGGTTCGTTCAAGCCCATTCTCGACTCAACTAATAACATCATTACAAGGAACCCAAGAGTCAAGGAGCGGTTTGATCTCCCCTATCTTCTTCGCCGTGACCCTGATGACTGGCGCCGTCACGACGGAGGCCTCGCCCTGTGCAAGTTGATGCCGCTTGATAATGATACGTATGATGTTAAGATGCCATCGCTTGAGGGCAAGGCTTGGGCAGGCGCAAATGGAGATTGGGTTGTTTACATTGGGTCCAACTGCGAGTGGGAACTTGTGAATGTGTACACTCGTGACCGGGTTCCACTTCCAAAAATCTCAGCAGACTGCCCAGAGGTTGAGCACACCGGTATTGTACGCACGTTCAAATACAATCATGGTGACTGTCTTCTACGGAAGATAGCAATTTCTCGAGTCCCCAACCGCTCTTGGAATTACAACAACTATGAAGTTGTTGCTATCTTCGACAAGCTTGTTGCCGTCCTCAGTGGTTTGACTGGATGGATATTGCTCAAAAATCAGTTTCTGTACACGGATGAGTACTGTGATGCAATTCAATACGAGGGCCTTGTGTTTGCTGCCACCACTCGTGGCACTGTTTTTGCATGGCATCCTCGTTGTTTCGGTACGTTTGTCTTCCACCGTAATTATAATTGTTTCATCCACATGCATGCGGGTTAGCAAGTTTCCCTTTAGGCTGGTCATAGTGGGGAGTAACTTAGACTAGTAACATGCATATGTTACTAGTTTATGTTACTACCTCTATAGTGCATAGTATCTTAGATTAGTATCATAGGTGGTCTCATTTATTGCCATGCATGACACATAGTAGCATCACATTTATTATGTTACGGTATCTACCTATGTTACTATAACCATCTCTCTCTTCCTTAATTGCCTGCCACATAAGCATGTTTGCGAGTCCCAAGTGCATGATACTACTTATGTTACCCCCACTATGGCCAGCCTTACTAATTAACCTTCTTCTTGTGTTTCCAAGGTCCTGTGAACATTCCACCACCTATACTTGAAGATTTTTATAACCAAGGGGGAGATGATGATGGTGATGATCACGAGCATGAGGACGAGCAGCGCCCATATACTATTTGGCGCCTGGCAACTAATTCCGATGGATCACCTCTTCTCGTGTGTATACAGCCCACTGATGATGTTACTGCTAAGGAAGCAGGTGTAGTCTCCCATGGTCGCACTCTCCGGACCTATTCCAACACCCGTTGCATGGTATTCGGGATGGATACTAGTGTGCTAGCGCCAACTCCTTCTCCCTGGTACAGAATTGATAGTCTTGGAGAAAACTCGCTCTTCCTTGGACAAAACTATCCAATGATGGTGAAAGGCGATCCAACTGCTGTTGACACAACGTTACTACCATTTATGAGAAGCAACTGTGTCTATACCTCGGACATTTGGGTGGTTCCCTACCCTGGTACTGATATAGTAGGCCGCTTCAGCCTGGATGATCAGTCCTGCGTTGGTCTCCAGATCGACAATGGATGGCCCGTCCCAGAGAATCACTTGTGGTTCAAAGCAAGCGTTTCCAACGCCGAGGAATGGTTGAGTTGAAGTTCATTTCATTGCTTGTTATTTGTTGTGTGGTGAAAACTTTAGTATTTATAATGTATCCTCGTTGTCGATGTGGGTTGATGACCTGTTGTATGTAATAAAATGATATGCCTGTGATAAACTTACTAAATTTATGAATGGCTTTCGAGTTGCTTCTGTGAGTGAGTGGTGCGACAAGGCAAAAAATATTTTCCGAATACATAATTGTACGTGCATTGCAACAGGTTATCGGATGAGGCCAATCAACAATATTAGTACACTATTTGTACTAGCTTCACATGCTTCGCGCGTCGTGCGAGTGTTTTTACTGTAGCCATACTGTACTATGTAACCAGCACCTCGAATCCTCGATACTAGTAGTACTAATATACTAGTAAGTAGTAGGAGTAGTAGGGTGGCATGGGCCAGAACAAGCATTCACGTCCAGGAGTACGGCACACGCCACCAGCACGACTTCCATCTGACACCATATTTCTTGGAGTCCGTGCTAGAGCAATCTCTTGAACCTCATCGTTTCTCTAACTCGGCCATCACGCGGTGGGCGAGGTGGGGGTTTACCGATAGTCGGTTTCCTAAACTGCGGTCCCACTTGTAAGGCCAACTGCAACGCACGACCCCAAACGTACCTCCGTTTTGCACGAACTCCAACAATAATTTTGACTACAAAAGCAAGACCAAAGAAAACAAGAACCACAAGAATACATTTTACTACTCCTGTAAGTTGGATTAGTGCCTTCTCGATGCATTCATTGTTGATCTGCGGAGGCTCGATCTTGCATGCTTCTTTCTTCTTCGAGTGTAAAGAAGTAGACGTTGCTTCCACGCATCTAGTCTCATGTCTAGCCTCTATTCTAGTACTCCTTCCGGTCCATTTTTCTCTGCGTCTAAGAAGCAACACGCATACCAAGTAGGAGTATCAACAAGTGCACTAATCTCATCTATAGCCTCTGTGCTAGCTAAAAGTGATAGAACATCTACTAAATTGCGCTCTATCAATATCTGGATGTACTCTTCTTCCCAATACAAAAACTTGCATCCATTCTACTCCCTCCGTTGCACAATACATGCCTTCTATTTGTCAAAATATATATGTATCTAGACATGTTTTACTATATAGGTACATCCATTTTTGGACAAATGGAAGTCAAGTATTTTGGAACGGAGGGAGTACACAATAAAAATTTTAAGTTAGCACAACTAGTCTAATCCGAGAGCACAGCCGAAGATTTGGTCGGGTTCTTCCTCCTTTTGCCGACACGTGGGACATCCAGCATCCAAGTCGTGTCATGAAAGAAAATAGAGTGGTAGTTGATAAGTTGAAGCCACGAGATGTGCATCTTAGGTTAAACTGTAAATAGAATCTTACTACTCTTGAGTAACTCCAAAAGCGGCCATCGAAGATCTTTCTTGGATTTGTTTTTCATCACCAGCACGTCGAGGTGAAAGATGTGCAGGTTCAGTGGGTCCTCTTGCGTTTTCACTGACATGTAGGACCGCATGTGAGCAAACAGACGATGGGCTCCGCGCGTCCATTGGCTGGCTGAGAAGAGAGATAGAGGAGTGCTTAGCACGGACTACAGGAAATTTGTTCTATGTACCTCGATATAGGCTCGATATAGTGGGGTGGCATGGGCCATAACTAGCATTCACGTCTAGTAGTACGGCACACGCCACCCACACGAGTCCCATCTGACACCAATTTTCTTGGAGTCAGTGCTACAACCATCTCTTCTCCCTCATGTTTTCTCAGCCATCGCACGGTGTGCGGGGTGGGGGTTTGCCGATAGTCGGTTTGCTCATCTACGGTCCCACTTGGAAGTGAAAATGCAACACCGCACACATTCCCGCTTGAGTGGCGTGCCGGACCAACCGTGTGGGGGTGCGACGCGAACACGACAGGCTTTTCCATTTGAACTCGTAACTTGTAAATTTTGGTTCTGCTCCATGGCGCGATCGATAGATAGAAAATAACGATTTTGCCTAGAGTAATGAGAAGTTTGGTTCTGGCGCCATTCATGCATGGAGTGCGTACGAAAATTATGAAGTTCATGCGAAAGGTAAGATAATTACTGTAGCATCATATACTACTACATGGATTTGACGGAAAGATAAAAAGTCATACGGATCCATCAACGACATCCTCAGGCCCTAGTGCGCCGGGTCACCAACCGACGTATGAGGAGCAGCGGCGTTGGCAGCGAGCTCAACGTGCTTCTGAATAGTGCCGTCCAAGGTTGCACTACAGTCCAAGAAGGCCAGCGTCCTATCGTCCTCCTCTTGCATGCGCGTAGACGTGGGTGATTATGTCGATGGTGTCTTGCTGCGCCAGGCGCTGCGCGGCGAGCGCGACCTCGAGGTGGACATTCTCCGGCATGACGGCGAGCAGTCGCAGGGCCACCAGTGTGTCGAAGAGGTTGTCACCATAGTGGCCGTTGAGGGTGGCGGGCATCGCAGAGCCTGGACGCGTCGGCTGGAGGCTTACGTCAAAGTCGTCCGCGAGCTTCTTGACGATGGTGAACTTGTCGAGGAAACCGACGAGGACCTCGTCGAACAAGGAGACGAAGCTGTCGTCCAAGCGGCGCCCTACCGGCCTCAAGCAATACTACCTGGATACGTTCCTCGTTGCCGGGCCGCAGGCCGGCGTCGTGGACCATCTGGCACAGCCAACTGATGCTCGCGATCATCGCCTCCGTGGGTCTAGATTAGCTTCTACTACCTCCTTCCTCGTTTATTGGTCCCCATTGTAATCCGTGTCAAATTTGGACCACAGATTTAACTAACAAAATGTTTACGCATGTTACTAAAAATTATATCACTGAAAACTATGTTCAAATATGAATACAAAAATATAATTTTTGTTGACATGCATCAACATTTTGTTAGTTAAATCTTTGGTCAAAATTTAGCACAAATTACAAAGGAGACTAATAAACCAGGACGGGGGTAGTAGTAGTCAACTGATCTTGCGATTCGAGTGATCACTCTTGCCCTTGGTTAGCGTGCGTAGGTGCATAGGATTTCATACTACTCCTCGTCCCTCTACTGCACCTGCCTTTGGCTGTATGATAGGTGGGCCAGCCACCCCCTGGGCCCACATGTCATTCACCCAAAGGCAGTTGCCGTAAGTCAATGAAGCTACGCCCCCTCCGTGCCGGTGCAGTATAGTCATCTCACCGCACCTCTAGTTGGGGCCAAACGAGAGAAGTTTGATGTTTACTAGTTTATTGGTCCCCTTTGCATTTTGCGCCAAGTTTTGACCTTTGATTTAACTAATAAAATGTTAATGCATGTAAACAAAAATGTTGTGTAAGTCACATTACGAAAACCAAATAATCCCAAAACACTTAGGCATGGTGCATTAACTCCCTCCTTGTTTCTTATTTCGTGACATATCAACCAATGAGAGATGTGGGCCGTGCATGCTTTCAATGACTTGAGACTACCAAACATGACATGCAGTGTTTAGTTCATTGCATGTAATCCTATTAAGACTCTAGTTAGCAAGAAAACATTAAGTTCTCTCGTCGATAGGAATAAAACACCATGTATTTATTTACAGAGGGAGTAGTACATTTTTTGTGACATGCATTACTAGATATTGGCCCTGTTTGGATACTCTAACACAGTTAGAGTTAGAGTTATTTTCTAACCCACTCTAACCCAAATAAGCACCTCTCCACCGGGATAGTTGGGTTAGATGGAACTAACCCACTCTAACCCTCCTTGTTTGGATACTTTTGGGTTATTTGAGCCCCCAACTAACCCAAACTAACTCTAACCCCATGATCCAAGCAGGGCCATTGCTAGTCAAATACTAAAATCCAGATGGACGTGGTAGTACTCCTAAATCCAGACGGTGGTGCTACTAGTACTAGTAGTAGTACTACCAATGTAGTACTCCTAGGAGTACTAGCATTGTACTACCCGTTGGTCAAATTATTACGTGTTGCTCCTCACAGTGAAGTGACAAGACCCTGCACCAGAGATGACACCTGAGTATAGGCGCCGTGTTCGGCATACCATAGTCAGCCTCACCGTCAGCAGTCACTATCATCATGGCTGTAGAGCTAGCCTGCTTACAACTAGCCCTGTTCGACATAATTTCCCATGCGTAGATGCCCGTGCATTGCACGAAACACCAAGATTGGGGGTGGACGGCTCCAGCAGCGGCCATTGTGCCAGATTTTTCCATGGCCTTCTAGATGTGGTGGGGAGGAGATAAGGATGATTGTGAGAGACAAGGAGTTGTTTGTAAATAGGGAACAAGTGTGGGCATCTTTTTGCAAAAATGGAGAAGCTTGGTTTGTATGGGTCAGATCTAGATCCGACGGCTATTGATGAAAGATGGGAGGCACAACATCATCACCAACTCAGGACCTGTTTGATTCGCAGGATTTTGAAAATGTAGGAATAGGACACGGCAATATTACAAGTTTCAAATTGATATTACAAAATGTTAGGAGTAATGTTGCACCTAGGAAGAGGGAATTACTAGGAAGTTTACGTAAGAAATTTCGTTACTTTAGGTGGATGCAGCGTTATCGTACAAACTAAAATCCACCGCCCTGACAAGTCACTAATGGGCAAATAAGTTTTCCAGTCTCTGGCCACTTGATGTTTCAAAAACAAATTCAGCTTCTGCGAAGACTTTGTCATTTAGGCTTAGACGCTTGCGGTAATCAGCACGCCATTCATTGTTGCGCCAGAGAACGCCAAACCTCATTACCTTGAGAACACTTGCCTCCAGAACAAAGAACCTGGCCAATTTAATCTCAGATGTGCTGCCTCGGTAGTCGATCAAATCAATTTCTATAAGATGGAGATCAAGGCATTCGATGAGATTGTTATAGTGCAGCACATTTTTCACTTTCGGATCTTTTCTTATCTGCAAAAGAAGAGAAAATATTAGAGCAGCTGGCTGCATAAGATTGTTGTGTCATCAAGAGGTACCAATATCATTCGCTCATACGATAGGGTTGGCTGGCTAGTGATATTTTTTCACTCTCTCTCTCTCTCTCTCTTTCTGTTTCCTCTCATTTAACTAGGAGCATGTGAAGACCTTGGGCATTTGTTGCCTTCCACTATGTGGCCGATGCCATATTTCACAAAAGTATGCCACATAATACGCATCAATGTCAAATCAAAAGATTTTGGCACCGCTCTCGCGATGTGAGAGAGTTGGCACCGATGTGCATACAGACCCACATGTATAAACAAATCAATCAAACCAACTACACCAGCCTCTCACTCTCCCAAACAAGTGTTTTTTTATTGCCTCAGTCCTCTCTCTCTCCCAAGCAGTGTTTTTTCATTGCGTGAGTTAATTTGGCACCGGAGCAAAGTAGGTGATCCAGATTGGGGCACCAGGTGAGCAATGGAGGGGCATCGATGTCGAATGCATCACAAGTGAATTTGGCACATGTTTTGGCCTACATAGCCCACTTTTGTACTCCCTCCGTCCCAAAATTCTTGTCTTAAATTTGTCTAAATACGGATGTATCTAGTTACATTTTAGTGTTAGATATATCCGTATCTAAACAAATGTAAGACAAGAATTTTGCGACGGAGGGAATACTACCTCCTATTTAGTATAAAATGTTGACCATAGATTTATAAGAAAATGCCAATGCATGTCACTAAAAATTACACCATTTGAAATTATGTTCAAATATGAATCCAAGGATATAGTTCTTAGTGACATGCATTAACATTTTGTCAGTTAAATCTATGGTCAAATTTTGATACTACAAAATTGGAAGAGTAAACTAGGACGGAGGTAGTACTTGCCCTTAGGGTAACCATAGAGTTACTGGAGTAGTCTAAGTTACTTTCCACTATGACTAGCCTAGGCTACTATAGTAGTACAGCATAAAAATGATGCAGGTGATCACGTGAGAAAAAATACTAAAAACATTTCTTTCGGTGCAGTGCATGGATGTAGTTTTGAACACTACACTTGTCATCGTAATTTGGGAAAATTACGAAAAAATTGAGCTATGTTGTGATTACTGTTTACTAATAGGAAAGAAGTTTCACCTCGATGAGTAGCTTCTCCATGCATGGAAAGCATGTAAGGAATC
The DNA here is from genome assembly GCF_018294505.1 of Triticum aestivum. Taxonomy (NCBI): domain Eukaryota; kingdom Viridiplantae; phylum Streptophyta; class Magnoliopsida; order Poales; family Poaceae; genus Triticum; species Triticum aestivum. The sequence goes on along the minus strand of NC_057804.1, from coordinate 312,517,709 downwards.
CAACAAATTGATCCAGATTGGGGCCGATAGATTTTAGTGCTAAGATCTTCACTGTGCGCATGGACTGGGTCAAGCTTGTGGGAATCATTTTCTGGAAGATGGTCGTAAATACATCAAGAAGAAATTTAAAAATGTGAATTTCAAGAAGACGGAGAAGAAGATGAGTTTTGTACCTGAACGATTACAGATCCAATGAAGAGTTCGGAGAATTTGGCAGACGAGTACACCAACGCTGTCAATTTCGGCGCGTCAATGACCCTGATTTTTGTTGGACCTTCTAGATCCGATACAAGCAATCTCTCAAGGAAAGGCGCATTCTCAATGACCATAACGTGGAACAGCTGGAGTGATCTCTTCCCAATTGATGTCTTGTTGCGGGGCCAGCAAGACACATAAATCCATCGGAGATTCGTCTAGGCGATGTGGAGGCTAATGAACCCGTGGATTTGCTCAAGACAAAGGTACTCGAGCACAGTACAGCTGCAGAGTAGGTGCTCCATAGCCTTCTTCGAGATGACAACGTCGAAGAGGTCGAGATGCTTGAGTTGAGGGAGAAGAAGGGCGGGCGGGGCATTAATCTGGGGAAGATAGCTGGAGCTGAAGCTGGCGCGGCGCAGCATTGGCGTGAGGCAGAGCGCGGACGGTGGCAGAGAGCGACATCGTCCAGCTTCAAAGCTGAGCTCCTCGAGCTGATCTAGGGCGGGGGATAAGAACCACTCGTCGAACTTGGGTTGGTCCTTGTAGTTGGTACTGAACATGCGGATGTCAAGGCATCTGGCTGGCCTAGGGTGCGATGAAAGGATCTTGGAGACTGCGGCCATGCGTTTGCAATCCCCGTCGCAGAGGCAACTGTCGACGGTGAGGTTGAGGGGGACGCAGTGCCAGAGGGGGCGCCACCGCCGGGAGAGCAGGGCGGTCCGCACAGCAGATTTGGTGGGGAGGAGGCCGATGATGATGAGCAGCATGTCATCGGGGAGGCTGCTGATGAAGTCCAGGCTCACCGGATGCGGTTTTGGCTCGAGCGGCCTCCGCTTGTTGGCTGCCTCACCGTCCATCTCAACCGGCGGCGACGCCTGTGTACACGTGTGCTAGTGTGTGTTGTGTGATGGGTGTGCGTCAGTGCGTCCTTCTGTGCATGCCGCCGCGCAGTGGTGAATTGTGCGCGAGTGCATCCTTCGCACGCAAGAAGTTTGTCCTCAATGCGCCCTCAATTTACTAGCGTGCGTGCGGGGTGCTACCCCGAGTGGTTTCAACTTTGTTTCCTTCACCGCGTGTCAGATGGGCCTCTAGTTTACTTATTTTCACCCACTGCCACATGGGCCAGCACGCCAAGATACATAACATGAGCTGACAATGCAGCATGTGGATTGGTTGACCGGTCAACTAAACAATATACGGAGCTATACACTGACACAGTGAGCATATAATCCATCGGTATAGAGAGTTCGAGTGAGAGGGGAGGCCCATGAGAGATAGCAGAGAGAGAGAAAGAGCTACTCCCTCCGTTCGATAATGTAGTTACAACATTTTTTTAAGTCAAACTTTTGAAACTTTGACCAAGTTTATAAAGAAATTACTTATATCTACAATACCAAGGAAAATTATAGTATGAAGTAAGTACATGTTGTGATGAATCTAATGATCGTTCCAGATGTAAATGTTTTTCTCCACATATACCTGGTCCAACTTTTCTGAGGTTTGACTTTTCAAAACATCCATATGCTTATGGACGTGACAGAGTCCCTAACGAGAGAGAGAGAGAGAGAGAGAGAGAGAGAGAGAGAAAGTGTGCGTGCGTGTGTGAAAGTGGCATGGACAACACACGATAAAAGTGGAGAAAAAGCGTGCGTGTCATATGCAAACATATCGGCAACGGAGGCAAGGTGAGGAGATAGTATGTGGTTGTTTGGAACCGAGAGAGGAAGACCCCTAGCACGTGGCCAAGAGGGGTCTGACAAACAAGGGAGAGAGGTCGAGAGAGACGTACGGAGAAAATGCAAACATGGGGAGGAGAGAGTGTATGTTTGTCATAGAGAGATCCCCTGGAGATCGTGATGGAATTACATGGGTGGGACATCGAGTGACAAGGTGTGTGCGCGATAGAAGATGCCCCGAGAGATATCGAGATAGACGTATGGATGGAAGGAGACAATACGTGTGTTCCTGATGGCTAGTAAGAGATAATCATACTTAGGAGGGGGGGTGCTTGCGCCTATAGCCCTGTTTGGATACTCTAACTCAATTAGAGGTTAGAGTTAGATTCTAACCCTGAACTAACCCTGAACTAACTCTAAGTAAAGATGTGTTTGGATGGCAGGGTTAGATGGAGCGCGGATACAGCGAGGCACCTTCACGGGCGGTGCGAGAGGGAGGGAGGGAGATGACGAGAAGCTTCGAGGAAGTGGGGAGGGATCTGCTGCGGGGAGAGCGAGAGAAAAAAGTGTTTATTAGTGGTCCCGAGAAGAACTAACCCAAATAAGCACCAGTTGGATGGGTTAGTTTTTTTGGATGGGTTAGATGCATCTAACCTAAACTAACCCTCCTGTTTGGATCTTTTCGGGTTAGTTGACTCCAAACTAACCCAAACTAACTCTAACCCATGGATCCAAACAGAGCCTATGATGGAGTGAGGGATTATGGTACTTAGGGGGGTGCGTGTCACATGGAGAGAGAACAAGGGGGGAGAGTGTTGGATGGGTCTATATGTATAGCACTAGCGAGACATGTGTATGTGTGAACCAGGGAGATATATGGCCAGTTTGGCTTGCGTCGTGAGCATCTTTTGTGTGGCCTGTGGTTGTGGCTGGATTTCATGCACGCTTGTTTGGTTGCTACCCTATGAAAAAGAAAGCCCACCTGGGCTGGGTTCCCTTGCACTTTAATTAGCCTGGCTGAACTCCAGACACTGCAAGTAGCCTAGCCCAAGCGACCGATTTCGAACGCCTGGCTGTGCCTGGTCGTGCGGCCATGAGGCTAACAACAACATGGATGGATATTAGCATTAAATAATTGATGCATGGATTGATTGATGGGACGTTGATGCTTTGCCTGGCCCAGGCATGAACCAAACGCTTCAGCACCACACAAGCCTAGCCAGGCAGAAATATTTTACATCTCACGTCCACACCAGGCAGTACCGGCCATCAAGGCATGAGGGTCAGGTCACGAACCAAACTGACCAATAAAGTTTGAGAGAGATTGAGGAGCCCCGATAAGGCTGAGTGGTGCGTTAGATAGATGAGAGGGGGAAAGAGATATTCAATCCGCTCGATAATGCAGTGCATGTAAATTTTTTAGAAGTCAAACTTTGGAAACATTGATCAGGTTTACGCAAATGTTATTTATATCTACAATACCAAAGATACATCATACAAAACTACATCTCATGGTGAATCTAATGGTATATGTTTGCCATACTAGCACTACTAGGGAAAAGCTTATACACAGAAAGTTACTAGTAGCGAGGGTTAAAAACCCTCGCTACTACTACTTACTAGTAGCGCAGGTTTTTAAACCTCGCTACTACTAAGTTGATAGCAGTAGCCCGGGTTTTTAACCCTCGCTACTACTAAGCGGTCTCTACCGTGCCCCCGGGACATGCCATAGTAGTAGCGCGGGTTTTTAACCCTCGCTACTACTAAGTTGATAGCAGTAGCATTGGTTTTTAACCCTCGCTACTACTAAGTGGTCTCTACTGTGCCCCTGGACCATGCCATAGTAGTAACGCGGGTTTTTACCCCTCGCTACTACTAATCGGTCTCAACCGTGCCCCTCGGGGACATGCCATAGTAGTAGGGAGGGGTAAAAACCCGCGCTACTACTAAATACTGGGTTTTTTAAACTCTACCCCCCGTAAAAAGCAAAAGAAAATGATAAAAACTTCAAAAATTAAAATCCTTCGAGATGTAGTTATGTTACCTCATGTACTACGATATGTTTTGCAAAAAGTGTAAGGAAAATGTAAAACAGCTATAACTTTTGCATACGATGTCAGAAAAAAACATATATATATCAAAATGTTTAGCACGAAAATCCGCATCCGATTTTGGCGGCCTATGGCTTGTTTGCAAATTTTTAGAATCCTCAAATTCTAAAAGGAAAAAAAGTTATTCAAGATGGTCAAATCTGGTCAATCAGGTCAAATTTGGCGGCCTATGGAAGAAAGTTATTCTACAAGGAAACTTCAAAAAATGTATAATATAACTTTTGGATACGATTTCAGTTTTTTTTCTTCAATTTTGGTCAAATCTGGTCAAACTATGGTGAAACTACTTATTCAAGAAGTATTAGTGTTACTAAATAATTATTCAAGAATATTAGTGTTACTAAATATTAGTACTAAAGGTTAGACCTTTCAAACTCTACCCCCCCCCCCCGTGTGGATCGCCTTTTCAGTTTTAAAAATAATAAAATAAAATGATGAAAATGTCAAAAAATAAAAGAAAATAAGTTTCCCATGTGATATGTGGTCTAGTTGTTGGGAAAATTTGCAAATATGAATTTCGACTTTATTTGCAAAATCTCTTGAGAATTTGTAAAAATGGGCATAACTTTTGTATACTAACTCGGACGAAAAAGTTTTTTATATGAAAAATCATCTACTCAAAAAGTTACATCCAAATTTAATCAGGGGAACCCCGTTAAACATTTTCAAAATCCTCAAAAACCTAACAGGAAAAAAGTTTCGGGGCTTTTAAGATCTGGAGGCAAAAAAAATTCATCAAATTTCAGTTTTTTTAAATTTTTGTTAAATCTGGTCAAACTATGGTCAAACTAATTATTCAAGAATATTAGTGTTAGTAAATAATTATTTCAGTTTTTTTGAATTTTGGTAAAATCTGGTCAAACTATGGTCAAACAATGGTCAAACTAATTATTCAAGAAATATTAGTGTTACTAATTTTTTAGAACAATAGTTTCAAACTCAAACAGTGAAATGCGTGACTTCATGCTCAAGCTAAATTCCTGAGGTTAATAGGATTGACATCTTACTATTGTCAGGAAAACAACAAGTGCAGACTTGGAAACGAGGGAGAATAGAACCCGGAAGTTAAGCGTGCTTAGGCTGGAGTAGTGAGAGGATGGGTGACCGTCTGGGAAGTTAGATGATTTGGAATGATGAGGGGTGATTAGAGATTAGAGATTAAATTGAGCAGCAATGAGGGGTGATTAGAGATTTGAGGTTAAAATAATTTAGAAATTTGACAATTAGGGAAAAAATCGATTTTTTTTCGAAAAAAATCAAAAAAAATCAGAGATTAGAGATTAGTAGTAGCGCGGGTTTTTACCCACGCTACTGCTGTACATTAGCTATAGCGCCTTATTAGTAGCGCCGGCCCCCGCGCTACTAATAGGCCCAAAACCCGCGCTGCTGCTAGGCTTTTCCCTAGTAGTGTAGATGTAATTCTTTTTCTCCACGTACATGGTCAAACTTTGTGATGTTTGACGTTTCAATAAATCTATGTGCTATGGACGGAGGTGAGTGCCTCAGTCAAGACAGATCAAGTGCGTGTGAAGGAGGATGAGCAAGTGTGCAAAAAGAGTACGTGTGTGAAAGAGAAAGTGACAACAAACGATAAATTAGAGAGACAGTGTGTTTTTCGTTTCTTATGCGAACATATCTAGCATGCATCTTCGAGATGGAAAAGCGAGGCGAGGAGATACCCGAAGATAGCTACTGTGTGATTGTTTGCAACGGAGAGAGACACCCCTGTAGCACATGTCCAATAGAGGTCTGGCCAACAAGGAAAAAAGGTCGAGAGGGACACATGGATGGCATGGACGCATGGGGAGGGAGAGAGGATGTGTTTGTGATAGAGAGATCCCCTCGAGATCGTGAGGGGACTATATGGGTGGGAGATCGAGGGAGTGTGTGCGCGATAGAAAGATGCCCCGAGAGAAATCGAGATAGACCATGCACATGTTTGTGATGGAGACTAAGATTAGCTAGTCATATACATATAGGGGGGACTGTGTGTGCCTACAGTTGAGTGAGAGACCATCATACTTGGCTAGCTAGGCATGAGATTGTGTGTGTGTGTGCGTGTGATATGGAGAGAGAACGATGGAGAGAGATAGAGTTTTAGATGGGCCTATCGAGTGCGAGTGAGATATGCATGTGTATGTGTGACCCAGGTGGATGGAGAGTTTGAGAGAGGGGGGGAAGAGCTCCGAGACGACATAGTGGTGCGTGAGAGAGTTACGAGCAAAGAGCCAAGGAATTTGTGTGTGTACGATGAGTGCACTCAAGATATCTAGCTTGGACTAGCTAGAGTATCATACATAGTGTGCGAGAGAGACCTATAGATGGTGTATATATGAATGCGAACTAGAAATACCCCCCCCCCACACACACACACAAAGAGAGAGAGAGAGAGAGAGAGAGAGAAAGGGAGAGGGACCAACAAGGTTTTTGTGTCGAATGCGTGCGACAGAATTGCAGATTGTCGGCGAGAGTGAGAGAGAGAGAGAGAGAGAGAGAGCGAGAGAGAGAGAGAGAGAGAGAGAGAACAGGAGTCCGGGAGAGGGCGAGGTCGCGTTTTATGCATCAAAGACTGATATAAACCATGTTTCGATATAAACTTGCATTCAAATGTTTAAATTGGAGAACATGTTGTCTGCAATCCACATATGAACGGATATATGCGTATATCAAACAAGTTCATTAATTTGACTTTCAACATGTTCATGGAGTACTATAATACTGTACAACATGCTACTCGATTGAGGTCTTCAATTTTGCATTTAGTTCACTATTTTGACCTACTGAACGAGCTAGTTCATTGAATCAAGATATTTCATTTTGGGTTTGATTCGCGTTTTTGAGTGGGTCAACTATTTGTCATATAGTAAATCGCTAGCAACGAGCATGTAAAGACACGTTACTCCCGAGTATCATCTCTCCATCTAAAAAAGAAGTGGCAAGCTAATATTTCAAAATTTGATTCGGATCAACTTGGTAAGATAGACGTGGATGCTCGTTCTCCCAAAATTTGAACGAACCCTTAAACATCCTCTCTGCTCGGTGGAATTCACCCGAGCAAATAAATGGAAGACTCAAAATTACCGTCCTATGTGGGACACGCATCAATTGGCCCGTTGTACATCGAGGGTAGGTTCGTAAATTCATCCAAGCGCGCCTTCTCCTCGGCCGAAATGACATGTGCCGAATAATTCATAAACCATGGTCAGCAAAACACACTCTCCTCGCCCAAAATAGCTCGCGCCCACTATTTGAAAACACGCTCTCCTCGCCTGAAATCGCTCGCGCCCACCATAGTTCAAAATGCGCCCTCCTCGCCCGAAATCGCTCCCGCCCACTATTTGGGGAGAAGCAAAGTTACTCTACTATCCCCGACCCTCAGTACACAGACCCAAGCCGAGAAGCCTATAGGCAAGGGTAGAACTATAACTCCCCCTCACATTTCAGACAAATGTGTCCGTAAGACATGGTTCCACTCCCCTCCCAATTCCCCCCGCCCACCCCCATTCATACCTCGTGGGCGCCAAATCACCTTCTCCCCTGGAAGCTCCCTTCTCCGGAGCCGCGAAACCTCAGCCCCACCTCCATGGAGCCCCCCACCGCACCAATTTCATAGCCGCCCTCCTCCCTAATGCCAGAGATGTTGTCCAATTGCCGTCGTGCACTGGGCCATGTGCCTCTTACTTCGTGTTGCTGGTGCTGCCTCGACGACGGCCGATTCACCCCCACCGTTGTTCATGGCGCCGGAGCGGCTCCAACTTCGGATCCGTCCAGAGTCCTGGCGTTGCTTCCGCGTAGCCGTCGACCATGGCGAGATCGCTCTTTCGCTGCCGCCGGTCACCACCGCAACCGCGCTGGCCTCACCGACTCGACAGCTGGACCTACCTACTTCACCATGCCGCCAGATAGGTCGCACCCTCATCTGAAATCACTTTATTTAGGCGTCAGTTGTCTGAATTTTTATTTTGGGCCAATCAATTCCCAATGGGAAGTAGCACCCCTCGAGGCGGCGGAGCTCCTAGGATGCCGGTTGGCTGGTGTCTAACGTAAGGGTGCGGGGCCACAAGTTCGTCACGGAAGCAGCGCTTAGAGTTGTGTGGGTCGAAGGTACTGCCGCCGCCGGATCTGGATGACGGGGAGTATTTCTGGATTGGCCCAGGGGCGGCGCAACCACAGCAGTGCGGTGGGGTGGGGAGCGGAGTTTTGGCCGGGGCCACGGACGGCGGAGGCAGGCTGCTCTGCCGTTGGTCGCTGGCTCTTCGGGGAAGATTCCGAACAGTGTCAGCCAGGAGGCACAAGACGGCCATCAAGCCATCCCGCGTAGATCGGACCGTACCAAAATAAAATAAAATCGTGTGACCCCAATTTAGTCTTCAGTCAACAGACGTGTGACCACTCTCCTACCTTGCTGTTGATCTCTTAGTGTATTTCTTCGAATCAAAGAGATATGTCATTCTTAACATTATGCGTTATCTGCATCTTCACACAGACCGTCTTCCGACTCACCGCAGCTGCTCCAACAAGGGAAGCATACACCAGAAGGGAGCTACAGTCCCCACTCAATAGTTCCCTACATCAAATGCGCGTGCCCAACATGGACAGCCACAACAACTGCAGGGCCATCGATAAGTCAGCACATGATGCTCTCTCCTATGGATGGCAGCCAGATAGGTTGTACCCTCATCTTACTTGTGTGCAACATTTATGGCTTTGTTATTCATCTAAGCACGGAAAATAGATCATCACATTTCACTGTATATTCATGTTGATCTCTTATGGGTCTTGTTCAGGAGTTCACGCTATTCCATAGTTCAGCTAAGATACTTGTTCTTTAGGTAACGTTGTTCCATAGTTATCATCCATCAGCCAATGCTATCCCACAGGCTAGTGATTATAGTATTATACCACTTCTAGTATTACCTATGTTGTTCTTTAATACTTTTGTGTGCCATCTAGTTAATCTCGAGTACAAACGATACATATTCTGTCGCTTTCATCTATGTTGTCCATTTAGTTTATGAGACCTGTTGCTGCTAGTTAACCCCAGTCCTACTATTTATGTCGTCTCCTACAGGCACTCATTTACATAAATCTAACTACTAGTTGTCTTCCATGCATGTCAGATATAATTGCACACACTGATATATCCACAAGAACCTCACGGAGCAATGTAAAGGCCAATAAACTTGATGTCAATGATACCCAATATGATGGAACATGTAAAGGCAGTTCTTCAGAAGACTTGCAGAAAGATGATGAATCCTCTTCACCCCACAAGGTCCTTGCTCTAACTTGGCCTGTGATATGTGTACAACATGCATATACTGTCCTGGAGTGTATCTACTCTGTTGCAATGCCATGTGTTTAGCATGCTGATCATGCATGTAAATATGTCATGCCTTCCTGTTTTTCAGTACCTATTCCATTCATGATAACATGTTTTCAAATTCAAGTATTGTCATTCTACTCTATCGCAATGCCATCTGCTTAATTTGGACATCATGCTTCTCAATATCTTATGCATTGTTATTCATCAGTATGTACTTCATCTGTCTACCATACCATGTTTTTTTACATTGAAGTGTTGTTCTAGTGCTCTATTGTAATGCCATCTTATTTTCCCAATCATACACGTGTATGTTGCCTTAGTTATTTCTGTACGTATTCCGCTAGCATATAGTTTTACATTCAACTAGTTTTTTTTGCTGTGTTGTCCTGTCGTATCCCTAGCTTTTATACCATACTCCCTCCGCCTGGATTACATGTTGCCGAAATGGATAAAAAAGGATGTATCTAGAACTGAAATACACCTAGACCCATCCATTTTTTCGGATGGAGGGAATACATGTCAATATGTCATGCCTTTCTATTCTTCAGTACGTATTCCCTCTCTCTGTTGTCGCATGTTTTATAATTAAAGCACCATTCTTCTATACAAGGCATGCAAGGGGAAGACGACTATGTTAGAATCTGAAGGGTTACAAACAAGGCCTTTGCAAAAGATCCAAATGCCAGGAGATAATAAACCAACTCCAGTTTTTATAGATACTGCTCCAGCATAGAGAAACCCAACTCCTACTGATAATAAGCAGATTCCAGTGGCCAAAGAACTAGTCCGGTCCAGTCCAGCAAAAATATGTCAACTCAATTCTAAGAAGCGTGTGTGTATCCTTGCATCATGAAATTTTATAGCATGCGGATCATATTTTCTACATGTTTCTTACCCATCTCTCTTTTAGAAAATAAGTTTAACAGATAGAAGAATTTCTGCAATGGTATCGTTTATGAGGAAAGATTCTTGCAGGAATTCTTTGTGCTCCAATGTAGATGTAAGTACCTGTTGTATATCACTATATTTTTACATCAGCATGTATTTTGTTAATCGGCGTGAATCCAACATTTATCTGATCTTAATTTAGTTGTAGCAAAATGTATGATTAAAGGCTACAATGTTGATTTTTGTAAGGAAAACTGCCTATTACTTTTGCATCTTGAGCTGCATGAGTGTACTATCTCATATCAGTGGGTTTGAATACTTTGGTTCTGCAGTGGGTTTTTCAGTGTGTTTTTTACTGTGTTGTCCTATCGTATCCCTAGCTCTTACATCATACTCCCTCCGTCCGGATTAAATGTCATAGAAATGGATAAAAGTGGATGTATCTAGAACTGAAATACGCCTAGACCCGTCCATTTATTTCCGGATGGAGGGAATACATGTCAATATGTCATGCCTTCCTATTCTTCAGTACCTATTCCATCTCTGTTGTAGCATGTTTTATAACTGAATCACCATTCTTCTATATAAGGCATGCAAGGGGAAGACGGCTATGTTAGAATCTGAAGGGTTACAAACCAGGTCTTTGAAAAAGATCCAAACGCCAGGAGATAATAAACCAACTCCATTTTTCATAGATACTGCTCTAGCACAGAGAAACCCAACTCACACTGATAATAAGCAGATTCTAGTGGCCAAATAACTAGTCCGCTCCAGTCCAGCAAAAGAATGTCAACTCCATTCTAAGAAGCGTGTGCTTATCCTCGCATCATGAAATTTTATAGCATTCTGATCATATTTTCTACATGTTTCTTACCCATCTCTCTTTTAGAAAATAAGGTTAAACGGTAGAAGACTTCCTCCATTGGGATCGTATTCGAGGAAAATATCTTGCGGGAATTCTCTGTGCTCCAATGCTGATGTAAGTACCTGTTGTATATCACTATATTTTTACATCAACAAGTATTTTGTTAATTGGCGTGAATCTAACCTTTATCTGATCTGAAATTAGTTGTAGCAAAATGTTAAAGGCGCCAATGTTGATTTTTGTAAGGAAAACTGCCTGGTAGTTTTGCATACTAAGCTGCATGAATGTACTATCTCATATCACGCACATTACTGAATTGTAGTGCTTCTTTGGTTGCCCATTCATTCATTGTGTCAATGTTGCTTTCGTACTACCTTACCTGGCTGATGATAGCTGTGCCATATTGTGTTAATTTGGTGTAGGCTAGTTGCCCAAACGTTCGTTGTGTCAATGTTGCTTTCCTATTATTTGACTTGGCCAATGATAGCAATGCTAGTGTGTTAATTTTGTGCGGGCTGCTGAAGATAAGAAGACAAACTCTAAAACAGCAAGGCAACCCCATTGTTTCTTTCCAGTAAATCTAGGCCAGGTAATATGGCAATAACTCATGATTAATCTGTTTGGTTCCCGTCCTAATTTATGTTATGATGAAGTGGTCGAGACACTCTCCACTATCAATAATACAAGCCTGCCAAAATCGCCATCTGAATCTGTTCAGTATCCTCTGTCTCGAATGCAACGGAATAAATGTATGTTTGTGAACCAATTAATGGCTGAAGCAATGATGGAAATGGTGGATGAATCAGAGGTGCAGAGTCGTGCGACACAACAACTGATCAATGTTTTCAAAGGCAGTGTAGCAAAGCAGAAAGAACTTGCCCACATGCTTATGGGTGTCATCTGTGTTGAGGTTGTAGATTGTCAAGTTGTAGATGGTTAGGTTCTGCTCATTTATTTGCACTGACATCAATCTTTGATTGCCCAGTGGATGTAATTTCCTGTAATATATGCTGGATGTGCAACATCATTCCCTGTATGTCATACCTTTGCGTGATCGGTTTTGGTCCTGTGCATAATTGCTCATCATAATGGGCTCAAATTTTCTAATTTGGCCTAAAGACATGTACGAACTTTAGTGGGCCCATTAAGTTAATGGGCCGTTTCTATGCCGAAAGTTAATGGTCGGCCCTCTTACCTCCTGAGTCGTTAACAGGCCGACATCGAAGGGGGCAACAGGTGGCCCCAGTTTATTTCACGGGCTGTTAACAGGCCGTTACTATGTTTGGGCTACATATGGCCCAACTATACTGTAGGCCTTTAGCAGGCCGAAAGAGACAGCGGGCTCGTAATGGACCATGAAGACCATGGGCCGCTAAGAGGCCAAAAGTCAGGCCGTATTGTAAATGGCCCAACTGTGTTGTGGGCCTTTAGGAGGCCGAAAGAGAAATCGAGCTGGTATTGGACCATGAAGGGCATGGGCCATTAAAAGGCCAAAACTAAGGTCCGACTACAAATGGCCCAACTCATTTATGGTCCATTAACAGGCCAAAAGGCACACAGGGCCGGGAATTGGCCCAACACTTAAATGGGTCGCTAAAAGGCCAAAACTCATGTCCGACTACAAATGGCCCAACTGATTTATGGGCCGTCAACAAGCTGAAAGTGACACCGGGCCAGAAAATTGGCTGAACACTTAAACGAGCCGCTAAAAGGCCGAAACTCAGGTCCGACAACAAATGGCCAATCAGATTTATGGGCCGTTAACAGGCTAAAAGACACACCGGGCCGGAAACTAGCCCAACATTTAAATGGGTCGCAAAAAGGCCGAAAGATGTACATCCTGAAAATTGGCCCATCCACTAATGGGCCGCTAACAAGCCGAAATCTCATCGGGCCGATATTGAGCCCAAATATATAGCGGGCTGTTAACGGGCTCGAACTGACGATGGGCTGCAATGGTATCAAATCTTTAACGGACCGTTGACGGGCCGAATTGGCACATCTCGTATGGGCCGTGGGCTTAAATGGACCTGACACAAGTAGGCCTTATATGGGCTGGCCTGCTAATTTTTACTGGGCCGGCCTTTTCACAGGAATGGGCGTCTGTTGGGCCATGCCACGTGTCGATGTATCATAGGCGCCTTCCGTCCAATGAGTGGATGACATCTGTCCCAACGATGAGCCGACACATGTTTCCTCCAGCCAATGATGATTTTACACGTGGAAAATCCCCATTGGTCGGGGCTGTTAACGGGTTATCGGATCCAAAACCCGACCCGATAGCTTAACGGCGTTCCGTTACGGTGGATGCCACATGTCGGTCACCCTTGACGAAAGCACTTCTGTGACGCGCGATTTATCGTCATGGAAGTGGACACTTCCGTGATGATAATTTTGGTAATGTCATGGAACACTTCTACGACAGCATAGGTATGACTATCTTGATTCTGTCATAAATTTGTCATGGATGTACATGCATGACAAAAAACGCGACCTACTGTGACAAACACGTATCATCACGCAAGTGTATTTTTTTTGTAGTGCATTTGGGGCAGGTTTGGGGATATGCTTCTCACAAACCAGAGCTTCTCACAACAAGTCCGATGGTTTCAGTAGAGAACATTTCACCTTCCTAGACGAAATGATATCCATTGCCTCTTCTCGATTTCAATTTTTTTCCTAGTGTCAACATAGAACCATAGGAGTGTTCTGTCAATTTTTGGGATTTTTCGGGGTTCACTTGGACATGTTTATACATTAACTGAGTTTTCTATCCATTCATGTGCATAATTCAAATTTGAACTACATGCACATGCTCTAATGCATATAAATTAGTTGAAAATTCAAATTTGTGTCCTCGGTTGCATGCTTATTAGGTCCCATGCAAGAAATGGGAACGAATGTAAAACACCCTGCCACCGTCACTCGGCTGCAAACATTGAGATACCTGGTTTTTAAATTCTAGTAAATCCAAAGCTCGTATGAAATTCATGAAACTTGACATGTTGTCATGGAGCGGCATGAACATGCCGTGGTAAAATTTTTGTCCCATTTGGGGCAGGTTTGGGGATATGCTTCTCACAAACCAGAGCTTCTCACAACAAGCCTGCTGGTTTCGGTAGGGAACGTCCCACCTTTGGGGACGAAACGATATTCGTTGCCTCTTATTGCTTTCAAAAATTTTCAAGTGTCAACGTATAGGACGACACTAGTGTTGTGTCAATTTTTGGGATTTTCGGGGTTCGTTTGGACATTTTTATGCATTAACTAAGTTTTCTATGCATTCATGTGCATAATTCAAATGTGAACTAAGGCACATGCTCAAATGCATATAATTTTTTTGAAAATTCAAATATGTGTCCTTGGTCGCACGCTTATCCCATGCAGGAAATGGGAACGAATGTCAAACACCCTGCACCGTCACTCGGGCGCAGACATTGAGATTCCTTGTTTTTAAATTCTAGTAAATCCAAAACTCGTCTGAAATTCATGAAACTTGGCATGCTGTCATGGAGCAGCATCAACATGCTGTGGTAACTTTTTTGTCCCATTGGGGGCAGGTCTGGGTATAAGCTTCTCACAAACAAGAGCTTCTCACAACAAGCCTGATGGTTTCGGTAGGGAACGTCCCACCTTTGGGGACGAAACGATATCCGCTGCCTCTTATTGCTTTCAAAAAAATTCTAGTCTCAACAGAGAACAACAAGAGTGTTGTGCAAATTTTTGGGATTTTTCAGGGTTCGCTTGGACATTTTATGCATTAATTGAGTTTTTGATGCATTTATGTGCATAATTCAAATTTGAACTACATGCACATGGTCAAGTGCATATAAATTGGTTGAAAAATCGAATATGTGTCCTTGGGTGCATGCTTAGGTCCCATGCAAGAAATGGGAATGAATTTCAAACACCAGGGCGCCGTTGATTTCCGGCAAAACATTGCGATGCTTTGTTTTTAAATTCTAGTAAATCCAAAACTCGTGTGAAATTCATGAAACTTGGCATGCTATCATGGAATGGCACCCGACATGTTGTGGTGTTTTTATGTCCATTTTTAGAGAAGGCGCACTCGAATAACAGACAACAAAGGCATTTTCAAACAAATAGCTGCCACTTTAATATCTCAAACATTTGTATAATTCAAATCGTGTGCGTTCCGATAACCATTTACTTGACGCCACGTGCCTTGGTTTTAATGGCGATAGGAGGCGTCATGCGGGAGCTACTTTTGACTGAACGGGAGGCATGTGAGCGCAGTCCGATGTGCAGGCTGACTAAGAGGCTCACCAAGAAGTGTGCGAGCTGTTCAACGCAGGATTTGTGCATCTCTTCAATGCAAACAGTTCAGATTGAATACGGTATGCAATTTAAAGCTAGACATCGATGCTAAGCCAAGAGACACTGCACTATCTAATTTTTGCAACTAAAATCACTACCTCTATCTAATTCATGCGCATGTTCTCTACGCACTCACTGTACGGGGCGTGCTAGTAGCTGTGTGAAATGACGGTAGGCGTGCCAGCAGTCCGCCGTGCAGGCTCACCGGGAGGTGAGCCAGCCCTTTGACTGCCGCCCACCTTGCTCCCACTCCTCCATATTAAGGGCGCGTCCGCCTCGCTCCATGAAATGATTGTATAGGAGTGCCAGAAGTCCACCTTGCAGGCTCGCCGGGAAGCGAGACAGCCTTTCACTGCCACCCGCCTCACTCCCACTGGTCTGTATTAATGGCGCGCTCGAGCGGCCGCACCCCCCCATCCTCGCCACACACACACAATCCTCTCTCTCCGCCCGCATCCTCGACGCTTCTCTCAGTCCTCAAAGTGCACCGGAGCATGGCGTGAATATGGATACAGAGGTTTCCGTCGCTGCTGACGAAGTGGATAACGAGGCTGCCAACAAGTGGAGGCGGGTCGAGAAAGAACCGCACGCAAATCTAGCAGGCCTAGACTTCATCAGCAACCTCCCCGATGATATGCTGAGAGTCATCATATCCCTCCTCCCAATCAAATATGGGGCGAGGACAACCGCCCTTTCCCGGTGGTGGCGCCCCCTATGCCTCCTCACCCATGTCCACCTCCTTGACGCCCACGAGCTCTAACATACTTCCTATGCATAGGCATTTTATAATCAAACAAATTATCAAGGCAAGCAAAAACAAGCATATGCAAGGAAGAGGAAAGAGAAGATAGAAATCTCAACATGAAGAGAGGAATTTAGTAACATGAAAATTTCTACAACCATATTTTCCTCTCTCATAATAATTATATGTCGGATCATAACCAAATTCAACAATATAACTATCACATAAGATATTCTCTTCATGATCCATATGCATACAAAGTTGACACTCTTCCAAAATAGTGGAATTAACATCAAATAAAGTCATGACCTCTCCAAACCCACTTTTATCAAAAATTTCGTTGGATTGAACATTCTCCAAATATGTGGGATCTAAAGTTGACACTCTTCCAAACCCACTTTCAATATTATTGCAAACACTATTATGAATCTCATATACATCATGGGGCTTAAGTAAATTTTCAAGATCATTAGAAGAATCACCCAATCATGATCAATGCAACAAGTAGTGGACATAGCAAAACTAGCATCCTCAAGCTTAGGGTTTTGCATATTTTAGCATAATTGATATTAATAGATTTTATGATAACATCATTTCAATCATGCTTTTGATTCAAGGAACTAGCAAGTATGGGTGTAATAGCAACAATCTCATGTTTAACATAAGGAACTATAGCAAATTCATCTCCATAAATATTGGCTTCACGGCCATAAGAAATAGCAAGCATCATGTTCATCAAGGGATATTTCAATCAAATCATAGAATCATAATTATCCATAGATTCATGCATATCATTATTTTATTCTAAAGCAATGGTCATTCTCTCAATAAACTCCTTAATATAGGCATTATGATAATAGTTTTCATAGCAATATTTAAGTATGTCGGAATTTTCAGATTTTTAGAGAGTTTCATACTTTTCAATCAAAGAAGCAACTCCATGAGCACCCTTAAAAGCAACAAACTCTACAATTTGTTCGATACCATAGTAACTATAAACACATTTTTCATAAGAAGATAAAATTTCATTATCATTCCACTCACATAGGTAGGGAAGGTGTTTTTTAGGGTTCTTAGAGCAACAAGTAAAATCATAAATTTCACAAAGATTCCAAGCATAACACAGCAAACTATTTATTTGATTCCATAAGAGTCTCCCTTTTTCAGACAAACAGTGGCGCACAAGATGAGCATGCTCATATAAAGATTTTCCCTCAACTAAACTAGTTGGGGTTTTAGCACGAGCACATATGGATCGCAGATGATCCAAGTAGAAAACTTTAAGTGGATCCATATATATATATATATATATATATATATAGGTTTTAAGCAAGAAAAGATGCAAGCAAATAGAAGGCACATGGAAACACAAACAAAAAGACATACGGAAAGAAGGCAAAGAAAAGGGAGAGAAAATGGCAAATCTTTTCAAAAATTGTTTTAGAAGTGGGGGAAGGAAAACGAGAGGCAAATGGCAAATAATGTAATGCAAGAGACAAGAGTTTTATGATGGGTACTTGGTATGTCTTGACTTGGCGTAGATCTCCCCCGCAACGGCGCCAGAAATTCTTCCTGCTACTTCTTGAGCTTGCGTTGGTTTTTCCCTTGAAGAGGAAAGGGTGATGTAGTAAAGTAGAGATAAGTACTTCCCTTAGTTAGAGAACCAAGGTATCAATCCAGTAGGAGACAACGCACAAATCAGCAAGACCTGCACAAAAAATCAAACAACTTGCACCCAACACGATAAATGGGTTGTCAATCCCTTCACGGTTACTTGCAAAAGTGAGATCTGATAGAGATAGATTAAACTAAACAAAAGATAAAGTAAATATTTTTGGTATTTTTGGTTTATAGATCGGAAAGTAAAAGATAGAAAAATAGTAGATCGAAAACTTATATGATGGAAAATAGACCCAGGGGCCATAGGTTTTACTAGTGGCTTCTCTCAAGATAGCAAATAATATGGTGGGTGAACAAATTACTGTCGAGCAATTGATAGAAAAGCGCAAAGTTATGACGATATCTGAGGCAATGATTATGAACTATAGGCATCATGTCCGTGTCAAGTAGACCGAATCCTGCCTGCATCTACTACTATTACTACACACATCGACCGACTCCTGCCTGCATCTAGAATATTAAGTTCATGAAGAACATAGTAATGCATTAAGTAAGATGGCATGATATAGAGGAATAAACTCAAGCAATACGATGTAGACCCCATCTTTTTATCCGTGATGGCAACATTACAATACGTGCCTTGTTGCCCCTACTGTCACTGGGAAAGTACACTGCAAGATTGAACCCAAAGCTAAGCACTTCTCCCTTTGCAAAAAAACCAATCTGGTGGGCCAAACTAAACCGATAATTTGAATAGAATTACAAAGATATCAAACCATGCATATAAGAATTTAGAGAAGATTCAAATAATATTCATAGATAAGATGATCATAAATCCACAATTCATCGGATCTCGACAAACACACCGCAAAAGAAGATTACATTGGATGGATCTCCAAGAATATCGAGGAGAACATGGTATTGAGAAGCAAAGAGAGAGAAGAAGTCATCTAGCTACTAGCTATGGACACGTAGGTCTGAGGTAAACTACTCATGCTTCATCGGAAGGGCAATAGAGTAGATGTAGAAGACCTTTGTGATCGAATCCCCCTCTGGTAGGACATCGGAAAAGGCCCCTAGATGGGATCTCACGGGTACAGAAGGTTGTGGGAGCGGAAAAGTGTTTTCATGGATGCTTCTGGTGGTTTGGGGATATTTGGGAATATATAGAACGAAGAATTAGGCCAGGGGAGTCACGAGGGGCCCACAAGGCAGGGGGCACGCCCTACCCTCCTGGGTGCTCCCTCTCCCTTGTCACCTCCTTGTGGCTCTTCCGACTTGATCTCCAAGTCGCCTAGGTGTCTTCTGGTCCAAGAAAAATTATCACGAAGGTTTCATTCCGTTTGGACTCCGTTTGGTATTCCTTTTCTAAGATGCTCAAAAACAAGGTAAAAACAGAAACTGGCACTAGGCTCTAGGTTAATAGCTCAGTCCCAAAAATAATATAAAATATCATATTAATGCATATAAAACATGTAAAACAGGTAATGTAATAGCATGGAACAATAAAAAACTATAGATACGTTGGAAACGTATCTGTAGGTCGCCGCCATCAACGCCGCCTCCATCCTCAACCTGTTCCTGTGTGTTGGGGAGCTCGAGGAGCCAATGGCCAAAACGAGGGTTATCGCGGCCTCTTCACACGATGCCGGCGAGGTCCCGCTAAGGTGTCCCCGTCTTTCTCTGCAGGCTCTTTATCATTATGTTGTCGCCGGTCCCCCGATCAGCCTGCCGCCGCGCCCCTACGCCGGTTCGGGGACTTCGCCGTCTCCCTCGGACCCGGCAACCAATGAGGTCCTACCTTGGGGTCCGGCGGCGGTAGTGGGGGACGTGGGTCACCGACATTACAAATCGGGTGACCCACACCCGCTAGTGACTCGGTAGCTTCCACACAGCCGAGCTCATGGTTATGGAGTACGACCGCTGGCAGGTCCGCTACCACGGCACGACGGCTAGGCTCAATTTCCCCTTCGACACATGTCCGGTCGACCTTGTTTTGTCGGAGCCAGGGATTGTGAGCTCGGCTATGGTGCAGGAGGACCACGAGGCATGGGAGCGCCTCAAGGTCGAGGCCGCCGATGAGGCCTACATGCAGGAGCTCCAGCGGCAGCACCCAGAGCTCGTGGAGGCGGAGCGGGCGATCTTTGCCGGAGTGGAGGGCGTCGAGGTTATCACACTCTCCTCAGATGATGAGGTCGAAGGCGGCGAGGACTGCGGTGTGGAGGGTGTCGAGGTGGGCGGGGAGGACGAGGAGATCAACATCGATGAGTGTAGGAGTGTCTTCCCCAACGACCCCGACGACGGCACCGGCCCGGACCCGGCTCGCGGCATGCCATACCTGACGAGGAAGGATTGGATCGACCTCCACTTTGACCGAAAGTAGTTTAGCTTAGATTAAATTTATGTTTATGTTCAGTTATGCAAAACTATCTATGTTTAACTTTGAATGCATGCTACTTTTGGTTGAACCTGCTTTGAACTTGATCAAATTGAAGTTTCCAACATTAAGTTTAGGGGATCGACTAGAACTGGCCAAAAATTGCTGGAGTATATATATATATCCACTAAGGGTTTTAGTCCTTTAACTTTTAAAGGATCGGCTAGAGAAGTGCCTTATACCTTGTTTATTTCAGTTCTTCACAATGCGATGCTGTATATGTGCAACTATTTGTCGTCCAGTTCAATTTCATCTATGAAAGTTGCAACAATACCACTATGAATTACAATATTTGGTTGTTGTTAAGGATATTGCAGTTAACATGCATTTTCGATTTTTTAACAATAACAAGTGTACTTTAGACCTGCACAATACCAGTTTGAATGACTATTTGCTTGTTTTCAAATGTTATGCCTGATGCAGTTAACACAACTTTCCACTTCTTGTTTGGCTTAACTAGCGTGCTTAAGCCTGAACACTGAAGCTATCATTTGTAGATTATGTTGTCTACCATGGATATATTTGGTTGATTTTTAGCCTATTGTGCTTAACATGCCTTTATATGTACTCATACATGACAATATTGAGAACAGTGATGTTTTCCATCGAGGTTAGTTTCATCGTATTGCTTATATGTACTCACTGTTCAGGATATCGGTAGCTGGTACCATATAGCCAAGGGGAAGATAAGGAATTAATCATTGAATCGTACATTTCACTGAATATATCTGTAACCCATTTATTAGTAGGTTAACTAGGGCCATATTTAATATATCTGAGGCTACATAGCAACATATATTGTACTAAATGACTAAATATGCAATCCTAGTCTACATAGAAATAAGCAAGAGTATTACCACTAGTACGCGTCGGTGCTATACAAATGGTTTTAAACCGCTTTCTATGATGACCTTTGGAATCGTCCCCAAGTAAGTGTGGACGATAGGGGGGTCCTTCCCACACATCCCAGAAACCATAGGTGATATGCCCTCCTGGCACACACGCTCGGCAAAATGAGGTCGTGTTCGACCGGCGAGTGAGCAAATACGGTTATACGTACAGTAGTGCTAAAAAAATACAATTATACAGGTGATTTCATTTCCGGTCCTAATTTCATCCCACATAGTGAGTCCCCGCGAAACGTTTCTGTCATATATACATCCCACAAAGTCACTGCAAGGAAGACGTTTTCGTTCGTAGGTACATCACACACAATTTTTCCCGTTAAATCGTTTGTGATGGCCTTCCCATCACACACAATATTATTAATTTTGTCGTTAGCGTTATTGAATGCATCTCACGCGGTGCGTAGAAGAAACTATGTGGCAAAGGCTATCTATCACACACAACTTTTATGCGGTAAACGTTTGCGCAAGGTGGCTTAACACAGACAGTTTTGAATAGAATGTCGTGTGTGATTGCTCATCGATCCAACACGGTTTATTCCTAGAAACTGTGTTCGTTGCCTTAGGTCATCGCCCACGGTATTTTGTCAATAACTGTTAGCAATATCAAAAACTACTTAGCAGGCTAATTGCCTATTATTAATAATCCATTTACTAATATAATTGACATTCATATTAAACACATAATATATTTCATTCCCATATTAAGGAAGTAGGATTTCATAATTGAAATACATCAGAGTACAACATTATATAGCTTCAGTACTCAGCTACCCCATTACACAAGTGCACCGGCACCAAGTTTCACATGCAACATCTAGAACCTTTTGAAATAAGCATCTTATACGGTACATAGACAAATGCATATTATCGGGAAAACTGCTAAAGCAGAAGGCGAATAATGAGCCTTCATTGATGTTGAAGGCCTTTGCAACTTTAGGCCAGTGCCTATAGATGATTGACCGTCCATCCTTCGTCCTCTTCAGGAACAGTTCAATATTGTACCGTGGGTGTTGTATGAATACCGTCCTCGCCTCTTTTCCATACAGATGGTTTGAGAGGTAATCATCAGTGAACTGCTTTGGAAAGGCCTGAAAACAAGGATGCGCATAAATATCTTCTCTATATTGGAAATGGGGCAAAGGAATAAAAAAGACGAGGTATAATAGTATACAATAAAAGAATGCAGCCACAACAATTGAACATTGCTTTGTAGAATTGAACCAAGCAGTTAACTAAACACCACAACAAATGAACCAACCGTTAACTGAGCACCACATTGCACAAATATAACATACTCCTAATAGAAGATCAGACAGTTAAACAAACCAAGAATGCTTAACAACTTGGAAATGTAGCAATTGTATTTGTTTCTCATGTATTTAGTACAACCAAATTCGATTTATTTCTCACATGGTATACAATAACAAATGCACACACACTAATAGAACACCGCATTGCAGAATTGAACCAAACAGTTAACTAAACACCACAACAAATGAACCAAACATTAACTGAGCACCACATTGCACAATATAACATACTCCTAATAGAAGATTAGACAGTTAACCAAACCAAGCATGCTTAACAACTTGGAAATATAGCAATTGTATTTTTTTCTCATGTATTTAGTACAACCAAATTAGATTTATTTCTCACATGGTATACAATAATGGAATGCACACACAACAATTGAACATCGCATTGCAAAATTGAACCAAACGGTTAACTAAATACCACAACAAATGAACCAAACGTTAACTAAGCACCACATTGCACAATATAACATACTCCTAATAGAAGATCACATAGTTAACCAAACCAAGCATGCTTGACAACTTGGAAAATTGCACCATAAAGAATTGAACATCACATTTGCATAACTGAAGCAAACAGTTAACTGAACACCACATTGCACGACAAATACAACATATACACTAGAGCAAAATATTGCATGGTAAAAGTAGATAGCACAATTCACTATAATTTGTTAAGAAAAGGCAGTATCTAGCAAACTGAACATTGGTCCTTATAGTAAGCTAATAAGACAAGCTACTCATTGTCGGAGATATCGACGATGATTGCCTCCTTGGACATGGAAGAGGGCGAGGCCTCGGCATCGACGGTGCCCTCGTCGTAGTGGTGAGTTGCCTGAGCCAATCTGGGCACCAACCTACTTGCTCTCGAGATGAGGTAAGCATGTGCAGCTGAGAAAACACCTCGTAGTCTTCATCGAAGGCACCGACGGTGGACTCGAGAAAACGCCACGAACTGTTGTTTAAAGCAACCAACCGCGCCGCAGCGTCGACAGTGGCCTCGACGGCGAGGTGCTCCTCCAAGATATGGGGGTCGACACGAATGGCAGCCATCGCGACCTCATCTGTGCGTGCGGCCGCTATTTGCTTCTCCACTGCCAAATGCTCCTTGAGATCCTGGCTATACTACATGCACCATGGCTTAGGATAGCTCTTATTTGGTGGAGGGGTCGGTGATTTCGGTGGAAGGTGTCGCGCTCGCGCCGGCGGTCGGGGCATGTGTGATGTGGAGGGAGGAGGAGGATGGGGTTCGGGTGTGAATTACCTGCCTGGATAGGCAAGGCCAAGCAGCGTGAAGGAGGGTTTCAACTTGGAATCGCTTCAGCGAAAAAACTAGCGCACAAAGTGTCATCATACACGGTCCCTTATATAGAGCGGGTTGTGGACTATAGCCGACGAACCTTCTTGAGTAAGCCATAGGCGTACTATACACCGACGGTGCTCCGGGATATTTTGTATTGCATCTCACACGGTTGGTGGTAATAAAGTGTGTGGGATCTACTTCATTTTTCATCATGATTTTAATTACATAATGGGGTCACAGCTGCGATGGTGTTTAAATTGCTAGAACTTCGATCTGTAGTGAACATGCAACTATAGGTGTGTCGTCAAAAAATTTGTAATTATTCAGGGTTCATTTGGACATTTTTATACGGTAACTTGGTTTTCTAGGAATTTCAGGTGCACAATTCAAAATTAAACAACATGCACATGCTCTGGTGCACCAAAATTAGTTGTAAAATGATATAAGTGTCCATGGGTTGATGCTTACATCCCATTCAAGAAATGGGGATGAATTTCAAACACCAGGGTGTGGCTCTCCGGCAAACGTTGAGGTGCTTGCTTTTGTAATTGTAGTAAATTAAAAGGTCGTCCAAAATTTGTTAACC
Source organism: Triticum aestivum (assembly GCF_018294505.1). Lineage (NCBI taxonomy): Eukaryota > Viridiplantae > Streptophyta > Magnoliopsida > Poales > Poaceae > Triticum > Triticum aestivum. The sequence goes on along the minus strand of NC_057804.1, from coordinate 312,493,398 downwards.
TTGGCATGCTATCATGGAGCGGCATCAAGATGTTGGGCTAAAAAAATATTGTCCCATTTTGGCCAGGTTTGGGTATAAGCTTCTCGCAAACCAGAGCTTCTCTCACAAGAAGCATGATGGTTTCGTCAGGGAACGTTTCACCTTTTTGGAGGAAACAATATCTGTTGCATCTTCTCAATTTCATTGTTTTTTCCTAGTGTCAATATAGAACAACAGGAGTGTTGTATCAATTTTTGGGATTTTTCGGGGTTCGCTTTGACATTTTTATACATTAACTGAGTTTTCTATGCATTCATGTGCATAATTCAAATTTGAGATACATACACATGCTCTAATGCATATCAATTAGTTGAAAATTCAAATCTGTGTCCTCGATTGCATGCTTATTAGGTCCCATGCAAGAAATGGGAATGAATGTCAAATACCCTGCCACCGTAACTTGGCCGCAAACATTAAGATACCTGGTTTTTAAATTCTAGTAAATCCAAAGCTCGTCTGAAATTCGTGAAACTTGGCATGCTGTCATGGAGTGGCATCAACATGCCGTGGTAAATTTTTTGTCCCATTTGGAGCAGGTTTGGGGATATGCTTCTCATAAACCAAAGCTTCTCACAACAAGCCCAATGGTTTCGGTAGGGAACGTTTCATCTTTCTGGACGAAACGATATCCATTGCCTCTTCTTAATTTCTATTTTTGTCCTAGTATCAACATAGAACAACAGGAGTGTTGTGTCAATTTTTGGGATCGGGGTTCACTTGGACATTTCTATACATTAACTGAGTTTTCTATGCATTCATGCACATGATTCAAATTTGAACTACGTGCACATGCTCTAATGCATATAAATTAGTTGAAAATTCAAATATGTGTCCTTGGTTGCATGCTTATTAGGTCCCATGAAAGAAATGGGAACGAATGTCAAACACCCTGCCACCGTCACTCGACCGCAAACATTGAGATACCTAGTTTTAAATTCTAGTAAATCCAAAGCTCATCTGCAATTCATGAAACTTGGCATGCTGTCATGGAGCGGCATCAACATGTCGTGGTAATTTTTTGTCCCATTGGGGCAGGTATGGGGATATGCTTCTCACAAACCACAACCTCTCACAACAATCCCGACGGTTTCGGTACGGAACGTTTCACCTTTCTGGACGAAACGATATCCATTGCCTCTTCTCGATTTCAATTTTTTTCCCTAGTATCAAGATAGAACAACATGAGTGTTGTGTCAATTTTTGGGATTTTTGGGGGTTCGTTTGGACATTTTTATACATTAACTGAGTTTATATGCATTCATGTGCATATTCAAATGTGAACTATAGGCACATGCTCTAATCATTATAAATTGGTTGAAAATTCAAATGTGTGTCATTGGTTGCATGCTTAATTAGGTCCCATGCAAGAAATGGGAATGAATGTCAAACACCCTACCACCGTCACTCGGCCGGAAACATTGAGATACCTAGTTTTTAAATTCTAGTGAATGCAAAACTCAACTGAAATTCATGAAACTTGGCATGCTATTAGGGAGCAGGATCAACATGCCATGGTAAATTTTTTGTCCCATTTGGGGCAGGTTTGCGGATATGCTTCTCACAAACCAGAGCTTCTCACAACAAGCCTGATGGTTTTGGTAGGGAACGTCCCACCTTTGGGGACGAAATGATATCGGCTGCCTCTTATTGCTTTCAAAAAATTTCTAGTGTCAACAGATAGAACAGCCTGAGTGTTGTGTCAATTTTTGGGATTTTCGAGGTTCATTTGGACATGTTTATGCATTAACTCAGTTTTCTATGCATTCATGTGCATAATTCAATTTTGAACTACATGCACATGCTCTAATGCATATAAATTGGTTGAAAATTCAAATTTGTGTCCTTGGTTGCATGCTTAGGTCCCATGCAGGAAATGGGAACGAATGTCAAACACCCTGCCACCGTCACTCGGCCGCAGACATTGAGATTCCTTGTTTTTAAATTCTAGTAAATCCAAAACTTGTCTGAAATTCATGAAACTTGGTAGCTATCGTGGAGTGGCATCAACATGTCATGGTAATTTTTTTGTCCCATTTGGGGCAGGTTTGGGTATAAGCTTCTCACAAACTAGAGCTTCTCACAACAAGCCTGACGGTTTCGGTAGGGAACATCCCACCTTTGGGGATGAAAAAATATCCGCTGCCTCTTATTGCATTCAAAAAATTTCTAGTCTCAACAGAAAACAACACGAGTGTTGTGTCAATTTTTGGGATTTTTGGGGTTCGTTTGGACATTTTTATGCATTAATTGAGTTTTCTATGAATTTATGTGCATAATTGAAATTTGAACAACATATACATGCTCTAGTGCATATAAATCGGTTGAAAAATTAAATCAGAGTTCTTGGGTGCATGCTTAAGTCCCATGCAAGAAACGGGAATGGATTTCAAACACCAGGGTACCGTTGATTGCTGGAAAAACATTGTGATACTTTGTTTTTAAATTATAGTAAATCCAGAACTCGTCTAAAATTCATGAAACTTGGCATCCTATCATGGAATGGCACCTGACATGTTGTGGTGTTTTTGATGTCCATTTTGAGAGAAGGCGCACTCGCATAACAGCCAACAAAGGCATTTTGAAACAAATAGCTGCCACTTTAATATCTCAAATGTTTGTATAATTCAAATTGTGTGCGTTCTGTTAACCATTTACGTGACGCCATGTGTCTTGGTTTTCATGTCTATAGGAGGTGCCGTGCGGACAGCTACTTGACTGAACGGGAGGCGTGCGAGCGCAGTCGGATGCACAGGCTAACCGAGAGGATCATCGGGATGCATGCGAGCTGTTCAACGCAGGATTTGTGCATCTCTTCAATGCAAACGGTTCAGATTGAATACAGTATGCAAATTAAAGCCAGGCTTCGACGCCAAAAGACACTGCGATTTGTCAAAATATGCAGCTAAAAATCACTAGCACTATCTAATTTTTGCAACTAAAACCACTACCACTATCTAATTCATGCGCGTGTTCGCTACGCGCTCACCGTACGGGGCGTGCTAGTAGCTTTGTGAAATGATGGTAGGTGTGCCACCAGTCCACCATGCAGGCTCACCGGGAGGCGAGCCAGCCCTTTAACCGCCGCCCACCTTGCTCCTACTCCTCCATATTAATGGTGCGTCTGCCTCGCTCCATGAAATGATGGTATAGGAATTCGAGAAGTCCGCCGCGTAGGCTCACCGGGAAACGAGACAGCCTTTGACCGCCACCCGCCTTGCTCCCACTGGTATGTAGTAATGGCGCACCCGAGCGGCCGAACCCCCCATCCTCGCCACACACACAATCCTCTCTCTCCGCCCGCATCCTCGACGCTGCTCTCAGTCCTCAAAGTGCACCGGAGTACGGCGTGAATATGGAGATAGAGTTTTCCGTCGCCACCGATGAGGTGGAGAACGAGGCTGCCAACAAGTGGAGGTGGGTCGATAAAGAACCACGAGCGACTCCAGCAGGCCTAGACTTCATCAACAACCTCCCCGATGATATGTTGAGAGTCATCATATCCCTCCTCCCAACCAAATATGGGGCGACTACAACCGCCCTTTCCCGGCGGTGGCGCCCCTATGGCTCCTCACCCCTGTCGACCTCCTCGACGCCCACGAGCTCTGCCATGGCTATCGCAAAAGCTTGGATGCGTTCTCCCAAATCCTCGACAGTCACTATGGCCCAATCAGAGGCCTTATCACAGGCAAGTACCGTTCCAATGTTAAGGACCGAGCTAAGCTTGACGAGTGGTTCTGATCCCCCGCCATAGATCAGCTCAAGAAGCTCAGTTTTAATGATGGGCATATGCGCTCGCTGCCAACGTCCGCGCTCTACTTCGCGCCCATCCTGCGCCTCACCAAGTTTATGAACTGCCATCCCCCATTAATGACGCGTCCACTCTTTTCCTACCATTAATGAAGCACCTCGACATCATCGCCATCCGCATCCCAAAGGATGACATGAAGCACCTGCTCTGCAGCTGTACTGCACTCGAGTTCCTTCGTCTTCAGGCGATGAATTTGTCGAGTACCTTCCACATCACCTCCAGGACTCTCCGGACAATTTATTTGTGTTGTTGGTGCTGCAACGAGAGATCACAAAAGGTGGACAACAATATGGTCATTGAGGACACACCTTCACTTGAGAGATTACTTGTAGTTAATCAACAAGGTCCAACAAGAATCAATGTCATTTCTGCGCCGAAATTGGGAGTGGTGGGCTACTCGTCTGTCAAATGCTACTACTTTCAGGTACCACAGTCGCCTTATACCTCTCTTCCTTGATATCAACATTATGTCTAGTTTTGAAGATGTATGTTCGTTATTCATCCAGCAAAGCTTCACCCAGATTCTGGGCACAGTGAAGGTCTTGGCACTAGAATCTGTCAGCCCCAACCTGGACCAAGTTGTCAGTTGCCTGAGATGCTTTCCGTGCCTAAAGAAGCTATATATGAGGTGTTGTTCCTTTCCTTTTAAATGTTAACCATAAGGGAGTTCAATTTTTTGCACCTTTTCCCAAGTTTACAATGACAATGTACTACAATTTCTGAAGGAATTTTGGAGGATTTCAGGTACCCCCCCCCCCAGCACCATCACATATTGGTTTCTTGATTCATACGGTTACAATCCATAATCATTTATCCTTTGGATTCATCTATACTAGTTTTTTAGGGAATTTTTCATCCAATCCAACCTCTTGTGAAGAAGGCCACATGTTTCTAGATTGTAACCAAATGCCCATGTTAATCATGTCAAATCGAAGATGGCACGTTGGTGCATTTTACAAATCTTGCAAACCAAATAGGCATGTGGTAGTGTTCAAAACTGCATGTAGGCACTAACACATTCTCTTCTTTTGCAGATAATAATAGGCCTGGAGGTGGATAATGTTTATAATGACAATCACATCAAATGCCTAGATCTGCATCTCTCAAATATTACTTTGAACTCCTACCGAGGGACCTTACCGGAGATTACACTCACCATGTTCTTTCTTGCCATAGCAAAGGTGCTGAGGGTACTAAGGTTGAACACGCATTTAATTAGGACAGATAAATGGTATGTTGATCAGAGCTGGCAGGTACTGTAGAATGGAAGAGGCTCCAAAAAAGCTAAACTTCATTTTGGAAGAGCATATGACAGAGCAATTGGAAGTCAGTGTGTCAAACCCATACATGACTTGTAAGTGGCTAATCCCTTTGCAGAAATGTTGATGTTTGCAATGTTTGAATTTGGGCATTGTAATATTTGAATTTGAACCTTGCAATATTTATGGTATTTTTTATATAATGTAATTGGATGTTTAATTTGGTATTTCAATCATGTCATGCTACAAGTATATATATGTTGTTCTTCTGTACACAGAGCATAGATGTTCTGCAGACAAAGCATATCACAACACACGTAGACCGCACTAGGTAACCCGTCAGCAATGAATTCATCAATCGTAAACAGTTCATCCGAGTGAACCGTATGCTATACATCGCACACGCCTTCGTCTGGCAGCCCGTTTCTTTTGTTCACCCTCATCGCAAAAAGTTAATTGAACTAAATCGTATGCCCTGAATTGCACACGCAACAAAAAAATCTGAAACGTATTTGATGCATCACATCAGGGGCCCCATATGCATGCGGTTGCGCCCCGCGCATTCCCACGCGATGCAGTTACGTGCGGCACGATGGATTTACGCGCTGCAAATTAGAACTGCCGTCAGGATGTGCCGTCCGGCCTCCCCTTTAATTCTCGCGGCCATTATAACCTTAGTCCCTTCAACCTTTCGATCGCGCCCCACAACACAACAAGCACACCCACGATGACACATAGAGAGGGGATGTCTAGCGGCCCTCCAATGGAGTTCGGCGAGCATAAAGTGGAGACCTACGCGAGGGAGACGGATCTCTCGGTGGTGTAGACCATCGACCCAGCCATGGTGGATGACTACATCAACATCGTTGAGCAGTTGCTTGCTGGAGACAAGTACAAGGTGGTCGGGATCGACTTCCAGTACACCACCGGTAGTCCCGGCATAGATCAAAGGTTGTTGTCGCCCAGTTGAGTGTGCGCCATCATGTCCTCATGTACCACTACTGCATGGTCAGAGAGCCATGCGGCCGTTTCAACAGGTTTGTAAATAGCACCGACTACAAGCTCGCCATGGTGGAAACCACCGACGATGTAAAAACGCTCAGTGTTACGTGCTTGGCCTGCCAGAGCCTTGTCTAAATCTGTGACCACTACAGGGTCTGGGGCAGCACGAAGAAGTACTCCCTGGTTGAACTCACCTTGGCCATCATCGACCCCTACTACGAAAAGATGAAGCACGATGCCCAGAGAACAAGTGTTGTATCCTGGCATAGTGCCTGGATGCGGCGACTGGATGAACCTCACCTTAGTTTCGCGGCCAAGAGCATGTACACATACTACGAGATGCACAGGCGGATCGTTGACATGAGGAAGTGCCTCGTTACCCAAATCGACGAGCCCGAATTGAGCCACAAGCAGAGCAAGCATCAAAAGAAGTAGATGATGATCAGATGATCATTTATGCTTATATAGTTTACTTTATTGGTGTGTGAAAGGTGTCATGTGTGTAGTAGCCACCTATGAAATTATGCATGTAATAGTTTACTTTGGTGTGTGCAAATGTCATGGTTGTAGTAGCCGCCTATGTAATTAGATGATTAATTTGGTTACGCAACCATGTCCTTCTAAGTGTGTATATTTATATATGTTGTTATTCTATATGCAGTCCCATCGCACAACACACACGTCTTATTAGTAGCAATCGTCTGTGTTATTATCGGTCTTCGCACACATTTCTGATTACACACCTGTTTGTCGCATATTACACACATCTTGTTATATTGAACCGTTTATGTTCTCTTGTCTCAACACAAATAGTTCATCCGCGTGAACCGCATACCATATATCACACACACCTTGATTTGGCTGACCTTTTCTTTTGTGTTGCCTAAACACAAATAGTTCATCCTAGTGAACCGTATGCTGTTTATCGCACACACCTTCATCTGGCTGCCCATTTCTTTTCTTGCTCCTCATCGCAAACGGTCAATTGCACTGAACTGTATGCCCTACATCACACACAAAACTAAAATCTGAATCGTGTTTGATGCATCCGTCATCGCAAACATTTTGCACCTTTTTGACGGGTTTTTTACACCACTGTTTGCGATTAATGCATTGCACACAGTTTCGTCCAAGGGTCTCTGATCGTAGTGTCGCATTAGCAGCATCCTACAGTAGTGTAACTTAATGTTCTGATGATGTCTAGATATACATCTAATAAAATCTTATATAATGGGATGGAGGGAGTGTTGTACTACATCATTTTGCAATTGTTGTTTAGCTTCTAATATTAACTTGGTGCTTTTAGTTACATATGTCATTGCCAAAGATCCACACTTCGACCCTTTCTACGTATGGGGAAATGAGATATTCATGAACCAACATCAAGTGAGGAAACTGCTAAAGATTGTTATTAACATGGGTCAAAATATGTTAATCAAACTATTTGTTTACACTTTATGCACGACAACAGTGAACTGCAGGATGGTAAATAAGAACCCTATAGCCTTCTTTTTACTGCCCATAATGAGTTGTGTAAGATGACATGTTTGAATCTTTTTCCTTTTGTAGTGGATCCAGAAGCAGTTTACTCAAGATTGCCTCTCAAATTACATGATTGGCGGTCGACCATCACAAGGGGTTGGACTAGAGTCATGCGTGCCTTCTGCATCCAGGAGAGCACAATAGGGCCATTCCGCTTCACCTTGTTCAGCAACCACAATGTTTGTCGCCTCTTTCTTTACCATCTGTAATAGTACAAGTATAGAATCCTGGTTCATCGTTCTCTATTTGGTGCTTCTGTAATTCTTAAACATATGTGTCTGTGAATCAAATAATGCATTGGTTGTTTGAACCTGATGGATATGTATAAAGCTGTAGACTACTTTCAAGTTTAGGTTAGTTACAATTTTAAATAGTAGCAATTAAATTAGGGCGAAATTATGGTGTGCAGGTCATTACGGCCCACACGGTCAATAAAGCACAGTGTGCGATATACATCATAATCTGACATGGTTCACGGAGAGGAAACGTGTGTAACAATGCACATAGTTGCCGTTTGGAAAGCGTGTGTGATGTCAGACACTATCACATACGGTGTGGAAAAACTAAATGTGTGTGATTGTCTACCTATCGTACACGGTTTATAATCATGAATTGTTTGTGATGTGCTAGGCATCATAAACGTAGAGCCAGTTTAGTACGTGCCTAGGAAACTCCCGTGTCTGGAATCTGCCTGGTTTAGGTAAAACCACAAAACTCCGATTGGGATGGCAATGCGAGCACAAACGAGTAGCAAGGATGAAGCGTTTGGGATATTCGAGATATCGGAAACGGTTATATAAGGACAACTGTATGCATCAAGGCTCCCTATCCCCGATGGTTTCCGGGTCACGTAGGAAGGACCCCCCCTATAGCCCACACTCACTTGGAGACGGTTCCAAAATCCATCGCAGAAAGGGGTTAAAACCCTTTTGTATAGCACCTCGTTGTACCAGTGCATGGCAAGTGGACCAGGATGGTCGACGTCCCACATGTTCGGGAATGAAAGTATTCTTTTCGATATCAAGGACGAGAAATGAGTATTCATTGTTTATTTTTGATGAAAGTTATTGTCTCCACTATTACGCCGGAGGAGTGTGAAATACGGCAGCCCAGTTAATTGGCATGTGCACAACTCCCTCCTTCCTCATGTACCATAGTGTTGACTATAAGGTTGGCTATAAGGTTACAACTTTTTCTTACTTCACTCTATCTATTTCCTCTCAAATGTTTTTTACCTTCTTTTTCTTCAGAAACGATTGTTTTTTATACCTCTTTTTTTTAGAATTAGTTTTTGTACCTAGGAGAACATGTAGAGACGGGCTCTTGCAGAGCCCACTCCTTGACTTTGTCAATGCCTCTCTCTCTCCTCCACATAAGCAGGCTTATAGCCTAGTATTGTACTTGCTATGAACGCGGGCAGCTGGCATCTAAGTGGGGAGCGCGTGCAGGAGGGGGAGGGGTTTTCTGGTGGGCCAGGGCAGTCAGAAGCGGGCTTGGGAGCGGTCTGAACTCCCACATCGCCCACCTCACATTATCACCATCTTTCTTGGAGTCCATGCGCGGTGGGCGGGTGGTCGCTTCTCCCTCCCCGTCTCTCTCTTCTCAGCCAACGCCCGCCGAGTGATTAGATTTTGGCTATCGACGGTTTATTCAATTGCAATCCCACATGTTAGTGAAAATGCAAGACAATGTGTATCCCCTCTGGTGAACGGCATGCGAGCCAGACTATCGGGAGTGCGACGCGAACGCGATAGGCGTGCTTTAAGTGTGCTTCCTTTTCCTTTTGAACTCGCAAAGTGTAACATTTTCGTGCTATCGATCGATGGAAATCCAGAACAAAATGACGAGGGCGGCGCTTTGCAGTGCATTAGGCGGACTAGTTTGGCCTAGTGGGTTTGAGTGATATGACATGCTACAGTGTCATCCACTTGCTCCATTTTTATGTAAGCAAGTGTCTCCACTCTTATGTGGGAGGAGTGTGAAACACGGCGGATCTGATTTTGATCGAGGGATAACTGTTCCCTGCAAAATAATGGAGCACTTTTAGCAATTATAGCATGATAGTTAGGGCATCTCTAGCGCTGACCCACAAATTTATATCCGCATCTATCTGAGGACATTGATGCCAGAGGGTGCCATCCAATGCTTCCCGCATACCTTTCGACAACTATATGAACTAGCCGGACGAAATTCGTGCAAACAAAGCAAATTTCAAATTAACCGGATGAAATTCATTACATTCAAAAACTTTTCATATAAACTGGACAAAACTCATTACATATTTCGCACAAACCATACTAAAACCTACTGTAAACCAAATCTAAACAATCGCCGGCACCCGACCACCATGTCCGTCCATGAGCCCCGAGAACTGATGCTCTAGCTATTACCTTTTCCTCCTACTCATCCGCCTTGGCTTTGTCCAGCTCCGCCTCAATAACCTCCTCCTCTGGAGCACAAGGTTCTGAAGGTTTCCGCATCCACGTCACCGTCAAGTGGCTAATCGGCCGCCGATGTCTACCCCACCAAGATTGGCATCGCCAAAGTGTAGGAGTGGTGGCCTTCCTGGGACCAGAGCAGCGGTGACCTACCTTGTACTACTCTTCCTCTTTGACGGCTGCGCCCGCACATGCGCACCGGCTTCGTGGTCATGGCGGCGGAGGGCGGCCAGGGGGAGAAGGTGATGTCCTTCATTTGCTCCTATGATAGTACGTCCAAGAGAGCTTTGGAGCGCGCCCAGAGCAGAGCTGGCGATGTCCTTCATCTGCTCATGCGACAGCACGTCCAGGAGAGCTTTAGAGTGCTAGGAGGCCATAGTTGGAGTGGTGCCGATAGAAGGAAGGGACCGGAGAAGAATGACTGTGGGTGTTTGGCTATGGCTGGGAGCTGGGGCTGGAGTTAATACAGCTGGCGAATGGCAATGAACCGCGGCAGACGGATCGACGGCTGGCAGACGGATGGACGGTGCGCTAATGTGTGCATCCCATATAATATAAAAAAAATTCAGTTTGTGCATTTAACGCAAAGTATTTCATTTTCATTTGGTTGTGTGCGTTGCAGCTACGAGTCCGTGGTTTGATTCCTTACATACGCATAATTTTGGTTTTTATTTCTTTCTCCATTGACAGGTAGGCCCGCATAGATAGATAGATACAGAACACGAAAAGATGAGGCGCATCTGGACTGTTTGACTGGTCAACGAGACAAATACAAAGCTATACGCTGAGCCAGTGACCATATAATCATCATGTCTTGTATATAATGACTGTATTGACCATATTCTTAAGTATAATGATCAAAGTGAGCTATCTAGACAAGTTCAATGATCGTCAATGCATTTTACTCGGTAATAAATGTCCAGGATTGAAGGCGAATCAAAATTTCCTTTGTCTTCTATCCTTCAGCTCATGACAAACCAATGCACTATACGGTTGTCCAGCTACTCTGCCCCAGAGCTCTCACCAAGCGCGATTCATGCCATCGCGCCGCACACTAACCAGTAAGGAAGTAATGGCATCCCACTGTGCCGAGTTCCTTGCCGCCCACGACCACAGGCAAAATGGTAGGAAAGCGATGGCATCCCGCCGTGCCGAGTTCATCGCCGCTCGCGACCTCACACCTACGTGGGCGAAATTTGAAGTTGCCAAGGCCGAATGGGCGGTAAAGCAAGAGGCGGCCAAAGCCGCATAGAGGGAGTGGAAAAATCAAAAATCACTCAAGAAAAGAGAGGCCCGTCGGCATAAGAAAGAAGAGGACGCACACACTGTTGTACAGAGCTCGATGGAGATCCAAGCACCGTGGGGTGTCGCCAACAAAGCCAGGAAGGAGAACGACGGCGTCTGGCCAGCATGTGAGAAGTAGTAGTACTAGTAGTTAGTGTGTGTGTCTGTGTCGCCTATACATTTGTTTAATTAATTACGAGCATGTACCAATACTAGTTACTACTATAGTTTTCAGAGAAAATTACTAGTACATTAGCCTAGACTCAAAGGAAAAATTCCTATCCTATGCATCAAATGGCATCTCTTTCTCTATAGGAATTGAGATGTATGTCATCTCACTTCCTATGATTTTCATAATCCTATAAAATTCCTATCCTATGAACCAAAGGAGGCCTCCGCTGGAGTACAGTACTACTGTAGCTAGTTGTATTGCTAGTACAATAGTTTTCTTCAAGAAGTAGAATTCAATGAAGTCATGATGGTTCCTTCGTTCGAGCAACTTTATAGTGGGAAAGGTTGGGCCTATGATTTGACGGCTCATTAGTCATTATTATTGCGGCGCGACGACCGTGGTGTCTCTCCCTAGGAGTTCTGCGTGCATGGTAAGTGGACCAGGATGGTCGACGTCCCACATGTCGGCGAACGGAAGTATTCTTTCCGATGTCGAGGAGCAAGGAAACCGCGTGGTATAGTATCACTACTGATTTAAATTTATTTTTATTTTTGATGAAAGCTAGCGTTTCAACTCTTACGACAAAGGAGTGCCAAACACGGCATGTGCTGTTTGTCCCACACGTCAGAGAAAGGAGTGGGACATGAACAACGTGGTAGAGCATCTCCACTTCATCCACTTCTAGGTCGGAGACCACACATAGTACTAGTAGTATGAACGATACAAAGTGCAACTGGAGAGAAAGACATGTTAGTTGGAAGGTCTCGGGTCATACACGTAAACAAATATAAAACCTAATATGTGCCTCCAATTAATATAGTACTAGTAGAGTACTTAGGAACGTACATCATAATATCATCGTGCATTGCACGTACAACATTTACTGGTAGTGAGAGAAAAAATTCCTATATGCCACGCATGTTCATACTATTTGTGCCTTTCTACTTCACTTACTGCGCTACATTACTCAGGTTCGTACGTCCACTCCTGGGTACATGTTTGTCTCATAGTTCCAGTCCCACGTGTTCTTCATAGATGGAATGATCCATAACGGTGGGCAACGAGAGTCCATATCATCACATCTTCTTAGTGTGGCTCCCAATGATGGAGATTCATCCAAACTAGAGTGACATAGATCAGGGATAGGGGCAGTCAAGATATGAATCCGTCGGTGCATAATGAAAACGCACCTGTTCTTCACGAACGGCAGGCCGTCGGCATCATGCACAAAAGGTGGCATCGTTTGCACTATGGGGTAGCTGTCCCCGATGAAAATCGAGTACTCTTCATGTGTGTTCATCCGCACCTAGGTAGAATCACGGAGGTCGAACATGGCGCCGTCCATCCGGTACACCTGGCATCTCAAACCTGGATACATGCTGACGTGCATGGTTATGGTCCATGTAGTATAATAAGGTGACGTAAGCAGGGAATGCGGATTAAAATAAAATACTTTATATTGCTTATTTCTATGAGGGGTAATGGAAGCAATGTATAGACCAGCTATGGCACGGGCGACGACAAACAATTTGAGAGTGTTACCTGGGCCATGTCCATTAATAAAGTAGGAGTAGTTTTGTTTGATGGGATTGCGGCTACCTAGCCAGTACTACACGAAATTGAAATTGTTAAGTCATTTATAGTTTATACAACTGGCATTGTAAAGTTGCATAGATGACTATCCCAATCAATAAAAAAGGAAAGAACTACTCCTGCTCCTGGAGTACAAAGAGACATGTACTGAAATGTTATAAAATGACATGGCAATAAGATATACGATAGTTCCTGGCTCTACTACTCTTGTATTGGAGAGAAGGGATTACCTCGGTACATGATCAGGGTCCGATCATGATAGATTGTGGCACCTTGTTACCCTTTAATGGTACCATGGGTAACAACTGCTAAGATAGTACGTCCCAACTGGGTGTCGTCAGCTACAAGGTTCCAAGTTAGATCAAATGCCCCATGCACATCCATGATTGGCGATCTGATTTTGATCGGGAGATGACTTTGCCCTGCATAATCATGCAAACAAGGCGGGATACATAGAAACCGGACAAAAATCATTACATTTCGAAAAGTTTTCATATAAACCAGACGAGATACATTATAGTTTTCATACAAACTGGAGTAAAACCTACTCTAAACAAGTTGCAACTGTAATGTGGGCGGTACACGGACGACCGCCGGCCATGGTGTCATTTGAAGCTACTCATAGTGGGGAGTATCATATATAATATAGTACTAGTGCATGATACTAGTGTATGATATACTACTTTTATAGTGCATAGTATCATAGAGTAGTAGCATAGATGATCATATTTATTGCCATGCATGACCCCCTGTCTCTTCTTTAATTCTCTGCCACATCACAATGTCAGTTATTCCCGAATGTATGTACCAGTTAAGTTACCACCACCACCACTATGGCCAACCTCGACGCGGAGCAGTCGCGTGCACCGGGAAGAAGTGCTCTATCGGTTGTCGCGCTGCTTCAAAGCCGGCACCAGTGAGAGGTCACCTTCGCTCAGGCTGGGCATTAATGTGACACTGACACTCTGAGGCGACGCTGACCTTTTCATGTGAGAAGTGCGCGCCGACAAGGGAAGGGGTTTGGGTCGGCCAGGGCGGTCAGATGTGGGCGTGGCGGTGGTATTTATTTTGTACCGTTTCAGGTGTAGTATTGGTAGTTTGCAAAACTACTGAATTATTGCACTCAGTTTCCTAAGAAATTGTGGTAAAAACGGTACTTCCAATGCATGCATGTGTGACCAATATAAATGACCAATAAAAAACTACTACATGCACGCAACGATTTAATGCACATTGTAATCTCAACATGTGATGGGGAGCTCTAAATTTGAATTTAACTTATAAAACGAAAAAATTCAAAACAAATAAACTGGAAGGGAGGGAGTATACCATAGGATGTGTTCCATATGAAACAAGTCCCCTGGTTTGTTACCGCGAAGATGCGGTTAGAAAGGAGCACATCATCTTCATACTCGTACGGAAACAAATCGGCCGCAGACAGTATGGTCCACCTTTGACCTCCATGTGCAGGGTTTGTGAAAGCAATCGCGATGTTGAACACCGCAATGAGAGTGTAATTTTTGTTGGCGGACGACCTTATCGGGGCTTCCGGGATTGCTATCTTCTTCAATATCACCGTGGTTCCATCGTACCAATTCAGGTGATGGCCCATTGCATGGTTGATCCCAATGTTGGACAAAGGTTCTACAAAAACGGTGTGACCATTGTAAATGTTGTGCAAATTGATGTTGGTACCCTCCCGTACATATGCAAGCCAATCTCCACTGGCACTAAGCTTAACCTATGAAACAGTGGGCAGCAGCAAAATTAGGAAATGGACACGGAAGTAGTCTTTAGAATGCATTTACTACGTGATCAAACCCATCACTTACCTGCTCATCACACAAAATCCGAGTGCCCCTCAATGTCGGCATCTCAAGGTGCGTCAACTTGCAACTACGGCCACGCCACGCTGGAGAGAACCCCAAGGAAACATCCTCATCCACGAGGACGCATGGCAGACCAACTAGCATGGCCTTCTCCCACGTATATTTACGCACCCTCTTAAAATATTTTGTGCAAGTACCACTAACTCTTGCGGATGTGAGGAAGTAGAAGCGACTTACGATTTGACCCAAAGGAGTCCAAGGTCTCCCAACCTCGACGAGGACGAGAAGCACCACTGTCGTGCGAATCCATGGCAATGGCGACCAACTACCTTGTCCCTTGTGGAGCTGGTTTACACGAGAGGAGATGGTAACTGCAGGGCTTCATCCCTTTGGAAAGGATGTTCTGCTGGCGCGCAATAGTGCAGTTTATATTTGAGACTAGCATCAGGCCCATGTGTTGCACAGAACATCAAGGTGCATTTATACGAGCTATTTATCTCGTGGGAGACGAAGATGAAGGAGGGAAGGCCTTATCTGCAAATGTAGCGAGGTGTGAGGATATCTTTTTGCAAAATTGACATAGTTTGCGTTCTATCCGTCAGATATAGATCGGACGGTCTATATTGCAGGATGGCACACACACCATCATAACTGATACGTCTCCGTCGTATCTATAATTTTTGATTGTTCCATGCCAATATTATTCACTTTCATATACTTTTTGGCAACTTTTTATATTATTTTTGGGACTAACTTATTGATCCAGTGCCCAGTGCCAGTTCCTGTCTGTTGCTTGTTTTATGTTTCGCAGAATATCCATATCAAACGGAGTCCAAACGGGATAAAAATGGACGGGGCTTATTTTTGGAAAATATGGAAAATTACGGAAGAAAAATCCACGCGAGACGGTTCCCGAGGTGGTCACGAGGTAGGGGCCCACGCCCGTACCAGGAGGGCGTGCCCCTACCCTCGTGAGCCCACCGTAAGGCGGTTTACGCTCTTCTTTTGCCGCAAGAAAGCTAATATTCGGAAAGAATCACGGCGAAAGTTCTAGGCCAATCGGAGTTACGGATCTCCATGTATACATGAAACGGTGAAACAGAGCCAGAACAGAATGCAGAAACAGAGAGATAGATCCAATCTCGGAGGGGCTCTCGCCCCTCCCAAGCCATGGGAGCCAAGGAACAGAGGGGAAACCCTTCTCCCATCTAGGGAGGAGGTCAAGGCAGGAGAAGAAGAAGGGGGCTCTCTCCCCCTTGCTTTCGGTGGCGCCGGAGCGCTGCCGGGGGCCATCATCATCACCGCGATCTTCACCAACAACTTCACCGCCTTCATCACCAACTCTTCCTCCCTCTATGCAGCGGTGTAACCTCTCTCTTACTTGCTGTAATCTCTGCTTAAACATGGTGCTCAATGCTATATATTATTTCCCAATGATGTATGGCTATCTTATGATGTTTGAGTAGATCCGTTTTGTCCTACGGGTTAATTGATGATCGTGATTGGTTTGAGTTGCATGTTTTATTATTGGTGCTGTCCTATGGTGCTCTCCGTGTCATGCAAGTGTGAGGGATCCCCGCTATAGGGTTTGCAATATGTTTATGATTTTCTTATAGTGGGTTGCGTGAGTGACTGAAACACAAACCCGAGTAAGTAGGTTGTTTGCGTATGAGATAAAAGGGGACTTGATGCTTTAATGCTATGGTTGGGTTTTACCTTAATGAACCTTTAGTAGTTGTGGACGCTTGCTAGAGTTCCAATCATAAGTGCATATGATCCAAGTAGAGAAAGTATGTTAGCTTATGCCTCTCCCTCAAATAGAATTGCAACAGTGATTACCGGTCTAGTTATCGATTGCCTTGGACAAATAACTTTCTTGTAACAAAAAGCTCTCTACTAATACTTACTTTATTGCATCTTTATCTCAACATCCCCTACTTTTTATTTACGTGTTCTTTATTATCTTGCAAACCTATCCTATCACACCTACATAGTACTTCTAGTTTCATACTTGTTCTAGGTAAAGCGAACGTCAAGCGTGCGTAGAGTCGTATCAGTGGCCGATAGGACTTGAGAGAGTATTTGTTCTACCTTTAGCTCCTCGTTGGGTTCCACACTCTTACTTATCGAAGGAGGCTACAACTATCACGTATACTTGCGGGTCATCAATAACCAACTCGATTTTTTATATCTTTTATTATTATTTATTACTAGCAAGATGCTCGTGCGTTGCACGTAACATCAAGATGCATTTGTATGAGTAGTTTATCTTGTGAGAGAAAACGATGAACGAGGGAAGGCCTTATTTGCAAATGTGGTGAGGGGCGTGGGTATCTTTTTGCAAAATTGCCATAGTTTCCTTCCTATCCATAAGATATAAATCAGACGGCCTATAATGCAGGATGGCAGACACACCATCATCACCAACTCTGTTGTCTTTTATAAGAGTAGATAGATAGATAGATTATTATAATTATAAGAGTAGAGATAGAGATTAGGGAGCTGGAGGGTGGTTCGTTGTATGGCACATTCGCGTCCATCCACTAGTCCGGAATTAAAGCATGCACGGCATTTACAGCGATTGGGATTAATTTGTTTTCCAGGCGCATGGACCAACGCAGACTAGCGGACCTTGGCGCCCTTTTTCGAGCACGCCCTCGACAAGTACGTGTGTGACATGCGTGCATGCAAATATTGCGTGACCAAACCATGCGAAGCGGAGTGGTAGGCTGTCGAATTGCAGCCTGCATGTTGCAGCCATGTCATCCACACACAACCTAAAGGCCAATCCATAATCTGCTGGACTATGTCGTACAAGTACTATGCATTGTTTGGCATGAAAATTCCCAGGAGCTCGTGCTGCAACTGGCGTACTTCACAACCTGCTTCCCTTCTCCTTCCTCTTCCACCTCCCGCGCACGTCCGCGGGAAGCGACCGGTCAACCCTTATATAGGAGTGCTAGCACAGAAAGATGCATGCATGACCACTAAAATTTCCTTTCTCTTGTCACTATGAAATAAATGTGCTGTGAAAGTCAAAGCCCTTTGAGTCTGAGTATAATGGAAATCATCGTCCTCCTCTGACTCCGCTTTGCCCGCGTTGTCGTCCTCCTGCTCCGGCTACGCGTCGTCGTTCTCCTCCTCCGGCTCCACATGCTGCTCCGCCTCCAAGGCCTCCTTGTTCGGCTCTGGCTAGTCCGGACTCTGGAGGCAGGGCAGCTGTGATTCAGGCTTCGTGCCGCCTCTAGATCAAAGTGCCGCTCCGCCGGCAGTATGGCATATGTCGTTACCTTCGGTTGGGCCATGGCTATCGGGCGACTGCGACCAGAGAAGAGGCAGCGGGAGGGGTATGAGTGCATCTAATGTTTGGATTCGCTGTCTAGCTTAAATAAATGTGCACCATCACATGGGCCCGCGCGTGCACAAATTGTAACATACGGGTCTGCTTAGGGGGCGTCATGTAACTGGTATGTGTGTGAGATTTTGAGAGACAAAGTGCATGTGTGCGACTCTAATCTTCGGACATGTACTCCACCTTTTGCATCGGGATATAAGTATAATGGTATTGCACTTTAGCTTGTGATTTACGTGGCCATGTTAACGTGGTTGTGTAAACAAAATGTCACTTCTTGCTCGTGATTTGCGTTATATAATTATGAGAAGTTTGCTAACTACTCCCTCCGTCCCATAATGTAATACGTTTTTGATACTAGTGTAGTGCCAAAAAAGGTCTTACATTATGGGATGGAGCGAGTACTAAAATAAAGTGGAATTTGTCCATGTTATATA
The DNA here is from genome assembly GCF_018294505.1 of Triticum aestivum. Taxonomy (NCBI): domain Eukaryota; kingdom Viridiplantae; phylum Streptophyta; class Magnoliopsida; order Poales; family Poaceae; genus Triticum; species Triticum aestivum. Next base: position 312,474,643 of record NC_057804.1, on the reverse strand, counting down.
AGTAAATTAAGGTGATTGTTTATCATACGGGTAAGGTTGGACAAAGGGTGGTAGGAGCAAATGCTCCGCCTAGAGCATGTGCGCGTGAGATGGAGTCTTAGTGGGTGTGGGTGTGAAGCGGAGTCTTCGGTGGCAAAAGTAATTTAAGTGTGTGTGGCTTCATCGTAGAGAGGTGATGTGTATGGCAGAGGCCACCAACAAGGGGGTGCATGAGAGAAGAGGCCCATAGAGAGGGAAGAGAAGGCGTGTGCACGTGACAGGAGTCGACATCGAGATAATGTGTTTGTTCGAGAGACGTCGAGGAAGACTACTATATATCGATGGTGCATGTAGGCGGGAATTAACAAAGGGATGGTCTTATTGGTTTCCGGGATATAGGGGAAGAGTGAGAGGGGGTAGCTAGAAGGAGATTGTTAAGTGTGAGTGTGTGTTTTAGAGAAGAGACAAATCCAGGTGGAAGTCATGTACACGCAAGAAGGGAACGATTCAATGTGGGGTTAGGGTTGAGGGTAATTAACTACGATGGAGACATAGGAGACCTTGAACGTGCATGTGCGAGAGGTATACATGTATACGTGGGATGTGTGTGTGTGCGTGCACACATGATCGAAATAAAAGAAAAAAGACATAGGAGTAAGTCATAAGATCAACGACATGGAGAGACGGATTGGTATGACAATATGCATGCGTGTGAGAGTGGAGGGAAGAAGGCCCGATAATTGATCATCTATTTTTGTCTTTAAGAGATAGTAGTGTGGGCTAGAGCATGCATCTATGGCGAGCAGAGAGAGTGAGACACAACAATTGTGCAAAAGAGATCAACCTATAGATGCATGTATAGAGAGACAGATATAGTGTGCGTGATAGCGAGCACGAGTGCGTGCGAGAAACAAAGGTTGACAGAAAAACTACAGATAGATAGAGAGATACAGACGCTAGCTAGAGGGAAAGAGGCTAGTTTGTGTGTTAGAGATGACCGCCGAGTGGTTCAGAGGAGTGAAGTTATGTGTGTGTGTGAGAGAAAGATAAAAAGAGGAAACATGACTGCATGTAGAGAGAAACATATATAGTGTGCATGATAGAAAGCAAGAGTGAGGGCGAGAAAGAAGGTTGATGGAGAAACAGCTAAATAGAAAGATAAATATGCTAGCTAGAGGGAGATCGGCTAGCTAGTGTCTGTGTTAGAGATAAAAGTCGAGTGGCTCAGAAGGTTGAGTTATGTGTGTGGGTGTGAGAGAGATAGAGAGAGGGTGCATGTGAGTCACATACAAACAAATATCAGAGAGAAATGAGATCCCGAGAGATGGAATTTTGTGTTTGCGAGGGAGAAAGATATTTCACAAGGAGAGTGATAGATAGAGAGACATATCAGGGAACGCGAGATATTTCTAGGGAGAGAGAGAGTGTGTGTGTGAGCGACATATATGGGAATGGTGGAGAGATATGAGACCCTGGGAGACAAAGTTTGTGTTTGTGTGTGAGAAAGAGATATTTAAGAGGGAGAGTAGTATCTTGCCATATCTAAGGAGCACAAAACATCTCTTTGTGAGAGGGGTGTGCGAGTAGCACACAAGGGAATGGTAGAGAGAAATGAGATCCCGGGAGATGAAGTTTGTGTTTGTGTGAGAGAAAGAGATTTCACAGGGAGAATCATAGTTAGAGACACATAGCAGGGAGCAAGATATACTTAGAGAGAGATAGAGTGAAGGTCGAGGGAGAGAGTACCGTCAGTGTGTTACGAAGATAAAAGATCGTTGTCACCATACAAGTAGCACGAGAGATACCCGGGAGATGATGAAGCCGTATAGGTCAAGAGAGAGATATAAGCATGAGTGATAGCTATATGAGACGAATATCTGGATTAAAGGGGATTCAAATATTTAAACTAGAGATCACGACATCGATAATATCATAACGAAAATTGGTCTATCAAACATGCATATTCATTTGAATTTGGGGACACGTGTAATGTTATATAGTTTATCAATATTAGTGATCCACAGATTCTTTAATTAGAGACAATGCATGGTTTATATGAAATTAATGTCTAAAGGGGATTACACTATATGTTGCGTGTGTCAAACAGATTATACGTGTTTCATAAGTAAAAAAACGCATGAAACACACATTAATTGGAGATAGTTAGCGAGGAATGCATACATTGGATTTCAACATAAAGTGGTTTCAAATATTTGAAAATCCAAATTAAGATGGATCCAGCCTTATGAATCTAAGATCATGCCATTGCAAACCATATTTATGTATAAAGGGTGTTCTGCTTCAGAAAGTATATATAAAAAATGATGTGTATAGATTTGTATTCGAATACAAAATGGATCCCGCCCGAAAAAATACAAACTGGATTCAAATTGAGTTGGGACGGTAAACATGCACTCTTTCTCTGCAAAAATTTGAACGAAGCAGTGAAAGTCGCAGTAACTGCCCGAAACCAAACTCTGCAAGATGGAAATTACTGCATATCCCTGACACGCAAAGCCTATCGACTTGATTTCTCTAGGTTTCGATAGGGGTAGGCTTGTAACTTCACTCAAACGTGACATAACCGCCTCCGGCTCTCACCTCCCCAGATTCATACACGATGGGCAGCAAAACACGGTTTCTCCTCGGTCAAACTCACCTCTGACCTCCCTCCCTACATGATGGGCGCCAAAACAAACTCTCGTCGGTCGAAATCCCCATCGGCAAATATTCGGTGTATGAAAGATTACCATCCTATCCCCAATCGACTAATATTGTTGTGATGTAGGAAATTTTGAACGGGGGCTAAGTTTGTAAATTTCCTCGCATTTGAGACAAGCACTCCCTGAAGACATGGTTTCCCCCTTCCTGTCTCCCTCATTTTCCCCGTTCGTACTCCGTGGGCGCCAAAACACCCTCTCCACCGCAATCTCTTCCGTCCGCCACCCCATCCACTGTCCTCCTCCTCCACCATGTTGGAGCTGATACCTCGACGCCGTCATCCATTACAAGAGATCGACCTCTCTCATCCATGGCGACCAGGATCCTTGCATCGCATCCTCTCGCTTCATCTGCGCCATTGTCCACCTTGTCGAGGTCGCTCGTATGACCATCCCGTCCACTGCATCAGGATATTTCCCTCGCCGCTGCCGTCTGCCCTCCTAGATCTGTTTCGACGCTGCCGACAGCCATCGCTATCGTAGCACCCTCAACGCCTCAGCAAATGCTTACATGGTGCAGTACCAGAGGTGGTACTCTTTCATATCTGCTCAAGTTATTTATCTCAACAAGAAAATAGATCGCCACAGCTTTACTGTGATTTCTTGTCCATCACTTAGAATCTTACTTGTTAGTTGAAACCAAACATTGGTTGCGAAGTTGCCTTCGTCCGGTTTCCACCTTCAGTTCCGCCATGGCACGTGCACCACTATACTCGCAATGCTTATGGTTTTCCCCTTTTATATTCCACATTAGCTTAAATGACAGTCGACTGAATTTCAAATTGGAGTCAGTCAATTTTTGGGAGTTCGCTGGAGGGAAGGAAGGGGCTCGCCGGAGGAATGCCCCATTATCTATCTTAGGGTTTCGGGTGGGAACAGTGGTTGTGGGGGGCTGTTGACGGGTTATGGTAGGGCCTCGCCGGAGGCAAAACTCGACACGGGGGTGAGCTAGGGTTAGCTACATGGATGGCCAGGGGCGGCGGAAGACCGGAGGTGGTGGGCAGTTCAGGGGAGGGCTGGGGCCCATGGTTCGGCCGGCGACCCGTGTGGTGGTCTTTAGGGGAATAATAAGAGGCGAGGAAGAAGAAGGGTTAGGGGACATAGGATCTTCATCCAACCACCTAAAATGGTCGACTGACCCAAATGATGAAAGTCAGGCGACTTGCATGTAGACATTCCCATATATTCAATACCATTAACGTAGGTGCACTACAAAAAAAGACACATCCATGACATTTTGGGCCGAATGAAAAAAAATTATGTCATACATATGACACGTCTATGACGATAATTGTGACAAAACCCGGTATCATCATAGATGTGGTGGGTTCCTACTTCTATGACAAAAAATCATGACAGAGAATGGGCTTTTCGTCCTGGGCGGGCCGGAGACGCAGCTGCATGACATTCTTTGGACCGTCCATGATGGAAAAAACCATGGTAGAAGGGAGGGCGAGGAAAATTTTGAGGAGTTCCCAGTTACGGTGGGAGGTTGGGGGCCGAGCGATGCGCGTTTCTCTCGTACACGTACGCACGTGTGTGTGAGGCGTTGGCTCTAACTGAATCCGAGCAAGGCGTTGGGCTCTAACTGAACCCGAGCGATTGCACTGCAGGCTACGCGTTACTGAACCCAAGCGATCGATCGATGGCTGTTAACTGAACCCGATCGAGCAATTCCTTTCCTTCGCTACTGCTGCTAACTCAAGCCGATCGATGCTGCCTCTCTAGATGAACAGTGAGCGTTGCGGGGGGGTGGATGAATAGTGAGCGGTGGCGTTGCCTCCGGATGAACAGGACCCCGTGGCGTGGAGGGCTGGATGAACATGACGACCCCGTGGAGGGCTGGATGAACAGTAGATGATGGAGGGGTGCTCGTGGAGGGTTGAACAGTAGCCGGTGGAGTAGCGCGCGGTGGAGGTTGGATGAACAGGAGCCTGTGGACGCTAGAGGAGGTCGACGGTAGCCCGTGGAGGCTGGAGGAGGTTGACGGTGGAGATGAACAGTATCCCGTGGAGTCCCGTTTTGCGGTACGCCGCACCCATCTCGATGAACAGGGCCCCCGTTTCGACCGTAACGCTCCAACACAAGTCCGTTTCGTCCGTTTTGCGGTACGCCACACCCCTCCCAATCAACAGGACCCCCGTTTCGACCGTAGTGCTCCAACACAAGTCTGTTTTGTCTGTTTTGTGGTATGCCACACCCCTCCCGATCAACAACACCCCCGTTTCGACCGTAGGAGGTCCGTTTCCTCCATTTTGCGGTATGCCAGACCCCTCCCGATGAACAGGATCCCGTTTCGAATGTAGCCAGTCGAACACAAGGCCGTTTCCTCTGTTCTATGGTATGCCAGGCCTCATTTCCATCGCTTGTTCCGTCCAAGCCCTCCCGATGAACACGACGACGCATTTCGTTCTGACCCAGCCGGTTGGCTCCTCATGAACACGACGACGACGATGTTTCTCCGTTCCGACCCAGCCATGTACACGAGCCCTGGCCGAACGTATGCACGAGTAGGTATTCGAGACCCCGCCCGTATGTACGTACGTGGCCGTATTTTCTTTCTTGCACCTTGGTCGTTGTACGTAAGTGTACATGCTACGTGCACACCTCTACTACGACAAGTGCGCGCCTCTACTACGACACGTGCACGTCTCTACATCGACCAGTATGTATGTACACGTTCGCGACCAGAATGACAACGCTACGTATGCTTGGACCAGGTGGGTCCCGACTGTTAGGCACTTACTTGTGTGCGAAGATGTAGCTGGTGGGTCCCAGCAGTCAGGGGGTAAATCGTTTTTTTTGCCCGGACGCACTTCCTTGCATGCGAAGGTGTAGCTGGTGGGTCCTAGCAGTCAGGGGGGCGAATCGTTTTTTTCGGACGCACTTCCTGGTGGGTCCCAGCAGTCAGGGGGCGAATTGTTTTTTTTCGGACACTCTTCCTTGCATGCGAAGATGTAGCTGGTGGCTCCCAGTAGTCAGGGGGCGAATCATTTTTGTTGCCCGAACGCACTTCCTTGCGTGCGAAGGTGTAGCTGGTGGGTCCCAGCAGTCAGGGGGGAAACATTTTTTTTTGCGAAATACGGTGGCCCTTCCGGTGGGTCCCTGCTGTCAGGTGGAGGAATAATTATTTTGCGCGTAATAAGGAGGCACTTCCTTGCGGCCGCCGTGGACCCAACTATCAGCCTCTCCACGCACAGTACTCTTCCGATGGAAGTCGGTCGTTGACCACATTGACCACGCCTCGCCGAGAGCACCACGGCGGTGGACGACGGTGAGGCCTAGGAAGGGGACGACATGGAGCCGGGGAAGACGCAACAGTGGATGCCCATGCGAAGAGGAGTATGTGGGTTCACTGGTTCGGCTGCGGTGTGAGGCTGCCGTCGCCGCAGAATAACAGGGGGTGTGGGTGAGTAGAGGGATGGCCTGGCCAGCCGTGGGAGTAGTAGGGGGCGGTGAGGCCTCCGCGGCATCACAGCCGGCCATGGGAGGCAGGAGCATGCGGCACGATTGGCGCTACTTTGGGCGGCTGGAGCACGAAGACCAGAGGTTGAAGAAGCACTACGGCCGTTCGATGGACATCGTACAGTCACTGCAGCTAGAATCGTTTATATTGACTAAGTTGACAAAGCCCTTGGTACGTCAACTTAGTAGGCCCACAGGTCAGCTTCCGAAACAGTGCGCCCCAGATGTTAGGGGGAGGAATCATTTTTTGGGCGGGTGAAGCTAGAATATCCGAGATTGAAGAAGAAGCACGGCATCCGTTGGATGGACATCCAACGGCCACTACTGCTAGAACCGTGTGTTGACTATAAGTTGACAAAGCCTTGCATACGCGTCAACTCTGTTTTTTTAGGGGACGCGTCAACTTAGTTAGGCCATAAGTGTGTGGCAGAGAACTTATAGCCCATTTGAGATTAAGAATGTGCAGCCCATTTTTGAATTCTAATGGAATTTACTACAGCCCATTTACAGTTTGTTAAAAGTACAGCTCATTTCAACCAACCGTTCAAAACAGAATTCAATAAAATTTCCCACATTTTGATGGGATCCGAAATATTTTTATCCCGAAATTTCTAGTCAGATTAAATACAATTTCAATATATATTTATATTATGTAAAAATCCAAAGAAACATTGCGCTCACAACGATTAATGAAATTAAAATTTTCAATATCCAAAAATAATATTTTATGAAGTAATTACGTGTGTGGTGCATTTTTTGATAGTTACTGCCCAGTTTTTATAATTACATCCCATTTATTATTTCTTAAAGCCCATTTTCTTGTTAAGCCTAATGCATCCCTCCTAGGAAAGATTTGCAGCCCAGCGGGGCGGAGAATAACAACTTGACCTTGCCTGGGTATTCCTAAAAAAAGTATAGCTGGGCTAGCCATTTTCAGCTGAAAAAAGTTAATATCTGGGCTGGATATCTGGCCTGGGCTAGACGGGCCACAGCCCGCCCAGTTAATACCTGCAGCGATGTTTTCCTTGTTGTTCAGGGGAGAAAAATTAATATCTGGGCTAAACATCAAAAAACTCTGTAGTGCTCACACCTCAAAAACACAAATACTGCTCGAGCTGCTTGGTCCCAGCTGTCGGCTGCTTCTTGTGCAATTCTCTCGTTTATTGACTACTCCTTCCTTTCCGGTTTATAATACTCAGTTCAAAAATCTCACCAATCAAGGTAGATGGCGAGTGGTGGAATACTTTTTGTAGTTTTGCAAAAGCACCTAATTAATGCTCTTGTTATCCTAAAAAAATTATGTTTATCAATGCATTAATTGCAATGCATGCATGCATAAAGTACATGCATTGGTCAATTTTCTCTTAATACTTGCATGCAATGATTTAATGCACCTTGGAATCTGAACATGTGATGGAAAACAACCAAATTGAGACTTATAAAATGGAAAAACTAAAATTTTGAGATAAGCCCTATAAACCGGAAAGGAGGGAGTACATAGGTTGACAATGGTGTGGGACCGTGATGTCAGGAAACCAGGAGGAAGCAAAATAAATTATAGTTATATATATATATATAATAAGGAGGCACTTGCGTATGTGAGGCTATGGTCCTGGTGGGTCCCCATTGTCATCCTCTCCAAGTAAAGTCATCTCCTCGCCCGCACGCGCTTTCCGCCTGAAACAGTCAGCGCCGCCCGCCCCGCTTCCCAGTGCAGGCGATTGCTCCACCTTCAAACGACACAGGTGTCGTCCGTCCGTCCATCTGCCACCCACATTAATGATACGCGGTTGCCGAGGCGGCTACTCCAGGGCCACGCGTCCGTCCCTCTGCCGCCCCCATTGCTATATAAACTGCTACGTCGGCCATAGCCGTAGTCATCCGCATCCGTTCCCCTTCTCCTGTCCACACCACTACTGCCCACCATGGCTTCCTCGCGCTCCGGCGCTCTTCGGGACGGGCAGACAACAGACCACAAGGAGATGGCAGCCATTGCTGCCGACCGGCTGGCCGGCAGGTAGCCGGAGGACGACGACGTCCCAATGGAGAACATGGTAGTCGACGATCCGGCGCCAACCCCCTCCTCCACGCCATCCTCGGCGGTGCATTGCACCATGACCATCAGTGAGGCTCGTGCCCAATATATGGACACGGTGAGGCAGATGCATGAGGAGCAGTTCCGGGAGGTGTAGGACGACGCCGCCTACAACCACCATCTCCTCCAGGAGCACCTGTAGGAAGAGGAGCAGATCACCGCGGAGCAGGCGGAGCAGGAGGTGATGCTTGACTCGTACCGCTCCGTCCGCAAGGGCCGCCTCGAGCGCTGGCGGTACCGCATGTGGGTGGTGGAGGCTGGGGCCACCTACAAAGAGGACGATGAAGCGGGCGAGGCACTGTTTGGCGAGACCGAGGACGACGCAGAGGAAAATGTCGGCTCCGACGAGTCCCCACTCCGCTGGCCTCGACGAGGCCCTGCTCCGTCGAGGCCCTGCGGCGCCAACAACGAGGCAGAGGACACCGCCAGCTCCGCCGAGGCCCCGCCCCGCCAACAATGAGGCAGAGGACATCACCGGCTCAGCCGAGGCCCCACCTTGCCGGTAACGAGGGGGAGGATTTCCACCGCTCCGCCGAGGCGCCGCCCGCCGGCAACAAGATAGAGGACATCGCTAGCTCCGCCGAGGCCCCGCCCCGCTGCCAACGAGGCCGCGCCACACAGAAAATGAGGAAGAGTAGAACACGGTAGGTCGCCATCGCTCGGGTCCAAGTAAGGCCACCGCTGCTACCCTCCGGTTGAAGACAAGCTAGGCGGGTTGACCATTGACGGCCGGTTAGCTTCTTGGCGGCGACGTGGAGTCGGAGAGCTGCGCTGGAGAAGAACGCTGCTTCTACTTAACTACTGGTGCAGTTGGCTAACTGACACGTGGGCCCAACAGGACACATGTCAGTTACGCAACTACACCTGTAGTTAAGTCACTGAAGCTTCTGTTCGGCTCAGCGGGACACATGTGGGTAGCTTCGTTTAATTAATTATACCTCCAGCGCACCCCTTTTTAGTTGAAGAATGTATGAAATGTAATGAAATCCAGCATGTTTATATGAAATCCGACCGCGTATGAATGAATTTATTTTGATTAGTTCGAATTCCTGTATCACTGGCATTGGATGAATATGCAAAACAATACGTACTAGCATTATTCCCAGGGTGATCACTTCGTTTGCAGCAGTTTCACATGTACTCCCTCCGGTCCTTTCTAGTCTGCATACAAGTTTTGTCTGCAGTCAAAGTATCTCTACTTTGACCAATCTTATACAAAAAAGTATGCACTTTCACAATGTGTGAAGTAAAAAGGAACAGAAGGAGTACAAAGAGTTTGAGCAGCTTTTTAGGGTTTCTATACATTGCAATCAAACACATAGGGCTGGCAATTCATAGAGAACATTCAAAACAATCGATGATTATGCATCTCAGCGACTCACATGTCAGAGGCAATATTTACTTCACAACTAAAGAATAAGGAAAAAATTGATCGACGCTGTTGACAGCAAAGGGCATCCCATTCGAAAAAATCAAACGCGTGTCTTGCTAAAATCAATGAGCAAAATTTGACAAGGTTGTCCCATTCCAAAATATCAAATGCCTACGATTGTGGAATGGGCAGGGTTTGCCATCAGTTCGCACATTGACATGGCACCTCATGCTAAATAAACCAGCTGTTCTTTTTGTGCAGTTCCACCAAAATCAACCAAATTCACGCGTAGCATGTATGATTTCGCCCTTATATGTTGCAACGCCTTGAACTTATCGGCACCTCCTTTCTTGTGGTGGAAATGAACGATTCGATGTATTCATGAACATTTTGTTCAATTCCCATTGAAATCAAGCTGAGCACCCATGTTTGCACAAATACAAAAAAGTGATTAGTATAAAGCAGATTGTACTATGAATTGACAGTTTAAACAGGCACCTACATGGTCCATGTATAGCACACTTTTAGAAAAATGGAACTCACCAGAAAGAATCCTAGAACAACATTGTACTCGCGCATCGTAGCAAAAAATGGAGATTTGTCAGTCGTTCTGAGCTGAAGTTAGTTTGGTCTTGTGGGGAGTAATGTAACCATCCTTCAACTGCTCCTTCTGATGAGAAGATAGACAGGGCTTCTTCATCCTGGCATAATTGGAACTAGTCACTTCACGTACTTCATATTCTTCTTCAGAGGAAGATGATCTTGTTGTACAAAGACAAGAGGACTACTAAATGCTAGCATCCCTGTTTGCTCAAAAAAAGGAAAGGAAATATTTAAAACAACACAGATGAAGCACTTCTCAAGGACAATACCACTTTTTCATGACAGTATCTAAACAGTAGCACAACACCAATAGAGATGACAAAGCTCAATCATATGGATGAAATCAGTGGGCGAGTACCAACCTTTGTCAGGAGGCTTATTTTGCAGAGCATACAGATGAAGCACTTCTCGGGAACCATCTGTTGCTATCTACGGTGGTGGCCATGCATACTATATACTCCTCGATTAGTTTAATGTTTCCATCATCTTCTTGTGCAGTTCCACTAAAATATATGGAATCTTCAAAGAAGATCCCTGTTTGCACAAGTAGAGATAATTACGTATTACATTAAGAGTGGCATCAAATAAGTGGCAAAACAATTGCTTGTTCGAGCCATAGCAATAAATTAAGATGCAAAACTATATCATTACTTGTGTCATCACAGTTCCAGTGCTTCATTATAGCACCGGGAGTTGATTTTTGTTTTTCTTCCGCTTGTTCTTCCCCTTCATCACTTGGTTCAATAACAGACAAGCTTCACCTTCAATGTAATATTTCACATGTCAATTAGGGAGCACAAGTATGGTACTAAACTTAATTTTCTGATGAAAGTGGCAAAATACAGGCCAACAGTTGTGAAATATCATTATCATACCTCAATGGGATATTACGGTGCACATACAGATTGGAAGTCTTGTCTCCATTTGTGCAGTTCACTAAAATCAAGCAACATTATCGTACAAGTAGCACAACATATGAAAGCACACTGCAGAATCATGTGAAAGAAGGCTAGTACTGACCTCTCATGATGCGGAATTCAAAAAACTCACAAGAAGAAGATCTGAACCAAATTTGCCAACACGGATAGGAAGTAAGATCTCCTCTTGTGCAGTTCCACTAAGATCAAGCAATCAAGAAACATTGTCGGTGTGACATTTCGGTTGAACTACACAAAACACTCTTAAAACAAAAGTGTTTTGTGCAGTGCAACAAAAGGTCACAATGGCAACGAGGTGAAGTAGATAACCCTGTTTACACAGAGGTGCAAAGGAAACAATTAGTGGTCAATAACGGTGGATGACATAGAAGCCAACAAAAAGAAGCATCTACCTTATCTAAATGGGAAAGAAAGCAAGACAGTAGCATTTCTCAAACGGTGGCATTGATTAATATTAACATAGATATTATATAAACAATAAAATTTGTTAAACATGTAATTTGCTTTTAACTGTGGCATTGCATCAATTTTCCAGCGGCATTATTAGAAGGTGTTTGTTTACAGGGACATTTTGGTGTAGGGACTAAAAAAACTCCATGTCAGTCCCATCTAAACCAAACAGGAGGGACTTTTAGGGACTAAAAGTGGGCATTTGGGAGTAAAGAAAGAAGACCCCGAGGGAGTCCTTTTGGGACTTTTTCCAACAGTTGCCCCTGCCACGCATCACACCTTGTCTCTATTAGTTCATTACTAGGGGTAGCATGGTCTTTTAGCATGTCATTTAATAACCTATAGTCCATGTTTAGTCACTGGAACCAAGCAGGTAGGGACTAGGGAGTTTTTAACCAAACAGGGCCTTAGATTAACAACAGCTAATGAGTTGCACGGGATAGTGGATGCACCAGCACCATGTGCATCTACCGATGTACTATGGTCATGCACAGTCCGTTGCAACAAAGAACAAACAACCAAGGAGCATATTTGTGTTGGTCCCAGTTTTGTTATCTTTAGACACCTTTCCGTATGTGAGCGCAGCAAATCTAGTCCTGCTCAAACTCTATAGCCTTGTCCCCCAAAACAAAAGATCAGTTCGTTACAGATGTGTGTACTGCGTTTGTCATTGTTTTCCCTTTTCGGCCAACATAGGTGATGGATAGCTAGTGTGTACTAGTACTTTCGCCCCTTTCTTTTCTCTTTGAACCACGTCCTAGATTCATGCTATATACAACTTTTCCCACTACTTTCCCCCACTCCTTTCCTCTTTGAACCACGTCCTAGATTCATGGTATACATGCAGCTAGAGCAATGCATGTGGAGTAAGTAAATTATACCTTAAGGTTCTTGGGGCGTGGTTCGGTGGGCGATGGGACGGCGACGAAGAAGAAGGGGTCAGAGGCCCTCCCGCGCCGCCGCTAGGTGAAAGTGAACAGCTGCACCGGTAGTGGATTCCCTGCCTCGCCGACGGGAACAGCATTAAGCCTCCTTCCCTTCCCGACGGATGGATCCTGCCTGCTCTTTGAGCAGCAGTGAGGGGAGAGGGAGGCCAACGAAGTCTTGTTTAGATCTGGAGAGGGCGAGAGAGTGTGAAGAGAGCAACTACAAGCGTCCAGGCTCCAGTGTGTGTGTGTGTGTGTGTGTGTGTGTGTGTGTGTGTGTGTGTGTGTATATATACTGGAGAGAGAGAGTGTAAGCATGCAAACCCTAGAAAACAAGCGCCGAGGCTGCTGCTTATACGTGATGAGGTGATTATACGGTCACTATGAGATCGTATAGCTCTCTATCCATCCATTTTGACCAGTCAAAGAATCCTCCTGGCACAAATTATGCTCAAGTGTAGTTATCGAACCCAAGGCCTCAAGTTTGATGAGAAAACAGTCTAACCAGCTACACAACCCTCCCGTTATGTTCAACGAGAGGAAAATAACCTTTTATACATTCCTGCATTCGTGTGACAAGCATGCCGTGTTTTTTTGTGTGTGTGGGAGTCATTGGGATTTCAATCATAATCGTGTCATGTGGCTTTGGTGGTAAGACTATCCACAGTGTTGCAGAAATAATGCAACCTTAGTCACCTTACCTCTCTCCACATAGTACGTTGGGTCCCACCAGTCAGAGGGTGAAACAAACAAATTAATAAGAAAAATTAAAAGTGCCACCGGTGTATCTTACCTCACACATCTTGCTACTGCACGGGAACACTGTCCAATTGATCCCTCTATTCGCTCACGTACTATTTTAAGTGAATCCTTATTATAACATGCACACAATTTTGGGCACTTGTATTCGACTTAAGTCAGTGTGCCACCGTATCTTGTATACTTACTACTCCCTCCGTCTAGGTGTAATAAGTCACATTAGAAGGTGCAACGGGACTAAGGTGTGTGCGTGTGCGTGTGCGTTTGTGTGTGTGTGTGTGTGTGTGTGTGTGTGTGTCTGTTTAACAACATGTGTGTGTTAGAGAGAGCGACAGATCGACCTACTCCCAGAGAGAGATGGTGTGTATTGTACGATTTTAGCCGCGAGAGTCGGTGCATCCTCTCGTTTCCGGGCGTGTCCAGTAGGGACATGCGGACAGCTGCCACGCCCGCTCCTGACCAGCCTGGCCCACCCAAAGCCCTTCCATCGCCCGCGCGCGCTTCCTGCCCGAAACAGTCAGCGCCGCTCCAAAGAATCGATGCCGCATTCATGCCTGGGCAGAGCGGATGCGACCTCTCACTGGCGCAAGAGTGATGGTTGCTTCGTCCATCCAACTTACTGTTGGGTCTATGTGATTTGACGGCTCATTGGTCTTTATTACTGAGGTGGTAGGACTACCGCATGTCCAACGCTTTCAGCGAAAGGAGTTACTACTAGATTACAATTTTCTCCATTCTTACAGCGGAGGAGTGCGAGAGCAGTGAAAACACGCAGGCTCAGTGATTACATGGTCCACCTCACACTATCACCGTGCGACACCTAACTCTTTACATAGTACTCCCTCCGTTCCTAAATATTACTAGATGAGTCCCCGCGCGTTGCCGTGGAACAGCTGTATATCTCTCTGCGCAAAATTATCGATTTCATAGAACTAAAAAAACTCTATAACCGCATGACAAATGTGGTAGCCAAACTAAATAAACTCCCATCATCATTTAGATCATCCCACGTAAGGAAAAAAGATCAGCCAACTCCTACTGCACAATGGGATTATATTTTTCTTTTTGACATGTTAATGGGACTTAAAAGCTCACTTACATGCATGCTATCGGTGCATGCTTGCATGCAGACATATTGATGTGATTTAAAACCCACTCACATGCATGCCACGGTATTTCTGCATGCTTGCAAGTGGCTTAGTGCGGAGCCTTTCAACGTCTAGGTCAGACGGCTATTATGGACTGATTTAGTTCATCTAACGGCTACATTAATTTTGATGATGTGGCTCAAGGAGAGGATAGAGAATTCCTAGTAGTGGGGGCTAGCTATTACTAGTAGATAAGTCTTTGTAGAGATTCCACTAGGTGAACTACATACGGAACAAAATGAATGAATCTACACTTAAAATGCATATGTATACATCCGCATGTGGTTCATGGTGAAATCTCTACAAAGACTTATATTTAGGAACGGAGGAAGTACTAGTATAGTACGTACTGTAATTTATCAGCGAGATAAATTTGTACAATGCTACGAAGCTTCCAGCTTATGTTACATGTATCTTGCGTCCAAGGTTGCCCGTTGCAACATTTCATCAAATACAAAGGAGACTTACATGCATGCTATTGCATCTCAATGATTGACAGATCATAGCAAATATGTACTCCCTCCGTTCCAAAATATGTGTCTCAACTTTGTGCAAAATTTAGTATGAAGTTGTACTACTACTAAAGTTGACACTTATTTTGGAACAGAGGCAGCTAAAGAAAAAAACGATCCATGTAGTCCCTAGCCCTTGAACCGTGAACCCTAACCAGGCTTCAATTTGCTGGCAACATTCGAGCTTCCTAATAAATGAAGTTTGCAACCTTTTGACCATCGGACCATTTTGTGCAGTTTCACCAAAATCGAGATGAGCATCCCTGTGGCAAAGAAATTGAAGAGGAGTGATTAGAATAAGATTACTGGGACTAGTTAATGAGACATAAACTCATCACAAATACAGTACGTAGAAGCCAGTAGAGGTATGTGCGGGGCAAAGAAGAGAAATATCCACGGGGAGTGATGTGGGCAGCTGGAGCAGTGGTGCAAGCCGACTGTAAAGGGAGTTGTACCTGAGGGACGTAGCTCAACCTTGAGGAGGGCGGCGGGAGGCGGCAACTGCCCACGTCGCGGCAGTGAGCAAGGGACGAAGGCAACCTCACAGGCTTTGTGAGAGAGAATGGCGGGGACCCCTGATCGGGACGTGCCGACAGTGGGTTTTCGCCCTCGGCTACGGTGACCGCATCTACACCAAGCATCTACCCCTTCCCCCAGTGGACGTGATCCGGCGGGATGTTAGAGATGTGGCCACAGTCGTTTTGTGCGAGAGAGTGTGAAGAGAGCAACCCCAGCAAGCAACCGTGTAGGTTGGCCCGACCTGACTATGTATATAGTGGAGTGGTTTCCTTTTCTCTCCATATGAACCTACACTACAAAAAAATACACTTCCATGATGATACGTGTTTCTCACAGTAGGTCGCGTTTTTTGTCATGCATGTACATCCATGATGATTTTATGACAGAATCAAGATACTCATACCTGTGCTGTCGTAGAAGTGTTCCATGACATTACCAAAATTATCATCACGGAAGTGTCCACTTCCATGACGATAAATTGCGCGTCACAGAAGTGCTTTCGTCAAGGGTGATCGAGACTTGGCATCCACCGTAACGGAACGCCTTTAAGCTATCGGGTCGGGTTTTGGATCCGATAACCCGTTAACAGCCCCGACCAATGGGGATTTTCCACGTGTAATATCATCATTGGCTGGACGAAACACGTGTCGGCTCATCGTTGGGACAGATTTCATCCACTCATTGGACATAAGGCGCCTATGATACGTCGACACATGGCACAACCCATCAAGTTTAAATGGGTCGGCCCAACTAAAGGCCCACAAGATTTTGCAAACCATAATGGGCCGGCCCAGCTAAAGGCCCATGAGATTTTGCGGACCATAATGGGCTGGCCCAGCTAAAGGCCCATAAGATTTCGCGGGCCATAATAGGCCGGCCCAGGTAAAGGCCCACAAGATTTTTGTGTGCCATAATGGGCCGGCCCAGGTAAAGGCCCACAAAATTCTTGCGGGTCATAATGGGCCAGCCCAGCTAAAGGCCCATGAGATTTCGCCGACATTAATGGGCCGGCCCAGCTGTAGGCCCACAAGATTTTGAGGACCCTAGTAGGCCGGCCCATTAACTGGCTGCCATGTTTTGGGCCAAATGCCGACCCATATTTGATCCGGTCCATTAATGGCCTGCCATGTTCCGGGCCTAATAATGGCCCATATAAGATCCGGCCCGTTAAAAGCCTCCCACTTTCTGGGCCAAATCATGGCCTAGATCAGGTCCGGCCCTTTAAGAGGCTTTGGGCTCAATTATGGCCCATACCAGATTCGGCCCATTAACTGGACACTATGCTTTTTGGCCCACTTGCTAAAGGCCCATATAGTAATTCGGCCTGATATTAGTTTCGTCCTGTTAAGGGCCCATTTAACATTTCGGTCCTATATTAATTTTGGCCTGTTAAAAGCCCGTCATATAGTTGGGCCTAACTACGACCCGGTTTGCATCCGGCCTGCTCGCAGCCGATATCTGATTGGGCCAAACAAGGACCGAGACAACTTTGGCTTGTTAAAAGCCCGTGAATCGATTCGCACAATCATGGGTCGGGGTCCATTTCGGGCTGCTGCCGGCCCGTGAGCTACTTGGCACGTTTTAGGCCCAACCTACTTCTCAGCCTCCTAAAAGCCCATTGAGTTTTCTTGCGAAAAGAGGGTCGGGGGTTACTCGGCCTATTAAAGGCCTGAATCTACTAGTGGGCCAGTTTGACGGGGCCCATGATGCGGATCATACATCGTGATTGCATGACGGCCCGATATGTACCGTAATTTTACGGTTTGGCCGGTTTACTGCGAAGACAGGATATACATACAGTAAAATAACTGCAGCATCGTGAATAAGAAAAAACCTAGACTATACAGTAAAGAAATTATGGCATATTACATCCATAGGGCATCAAAGTTCGCCACTATGATAATAAAGCACAAGCAGACAACAGATTACATACACTAGGCATCAAAGATCGCCACCAGTGCAAATAAACACGCCGACAAAATAATATACAAAACCGACAGCACTTCAATAGAGTTCAAGAAAGGTTAGCCCTGCTAGGGAGCTGCAGTGCAAGCAGCTGAGCAAGATGATGAGACTGCGCTTGTTCAACACTTAAATCTTCCTCACTTTGAAAGATAAACAAGCATACAGATGACAGGTTTTGCACATAAAAGTAATAGTGCTGACAATTCATCACATTTCTTACTGACGAATAAAGTGACACAGTTTAAAATTGTATTAACACAATATGGTATTGTTCAGGTCAAGACATGGCAGGAAATGACATTGTGAAGGAGTTGGCAGCTTCACGACACCACTGGATTATAGATCAAGAACTCATAAGTATCAATGGTTAGTGTGCTGTCCATTTATCCCATCAGATTGGCAAATAAAGAGACGGTTTAAATAATAGTAGAATGATATGACATTGTTCATAGTTAAGACATTGCAGAATATGACATTGTGCTGTAGTGGGTAGGTTCACCACACCAGTGGATTACGGATGAAGAACAGAAGCATACATGCAGCGCAAAAGAAGATCACTTGCTCTGTATAGTTTAATTTAAATGGTATGAAGAAGGAACTTGGTTGTACAAATGAAAACTTAAATTGAAATGGACAAACTTTTGTTTATGAACTACATAATAAACTTTAAACATGCAATTTGATGCAAACAGCAAAAATAAACAGTTGTTACAGTCATGCCTAACCAAATATACACAACAAAGTTTGAAGGCTTGAGAAGGACAAACTTACATTACTGGTGAAGACACGCTCTATAAAGCCCTTGTCCATGCTGACGGGGGGGGGGGCAATTCAAGAAGTTTAGCACATAATCTTCTTCATAAGCATTGCCTTTATTCTACATTTTGTTAAGAGTAAATATAGATGTGATAATATGCGAAAAAATAGAGAATATTTAAGATAAGATGAAGAGTGATGCTACATAACCAAGTAGCTATAAATGTATGTGCAGCGATACAGGCAAAAGGCACAGCCAAGAGCAATGCACAGCTAAACTTCTTCAGTACCAATCTTATGGTAAGAGTAAATATAGATCTGATGTGTAGAAAATGGAGGGTAAAGGAAAATAAGCTGCAGAGTGATGGTACATGAACAACTACCAGTCAATATAAGTACACTGATAAAGGACAACATGTACTTACAAGAACAATGCAGAGCTAAAAAAATTCATTGGCATTGGATATGTTCTACACTAATGTAACCATTCATACAGATCAGATAATTTGGAGCGAACAATTGATAAGCAAGCTATCATGCATACTGCTGTCACATAATGAACCAGGTATGTATGCAAGTACAGTGATACAGGACAATAGGTACTAACAAGAGCAAAGCAGCGGGCAGCATATTTGCGATATCCTGTCGTTCTTTTCAAACCGGAATTCTTCTTCGAGAAGATTTCCTGCAAAAAAAGATCCGTAAGGCACATGCGGAAAAGTAGAAGTTCAAATTGTCATGTGATTTCATAGACAGTACCTCATCCTGGGAATGAGACCAGTGCATAACAAGGTTTTTCCATTCAATGTCTTCTAAATTTAGCACAGGAGACTTAATCGGAAATTCGTTTATAGACTTGCCATCAAAGTGTGATTTCCTTAGGTAACACCGATACTGCTGCAATGCTTCCTTGAAAAGAACAAGCAAGCTTTGCTTGTCATGACTATCCAGATTGACCCTTGCCTAGTTACAACAATGTAATGTAAATCGTTGATGTGTTCGATCAGCGAAAAACAGGAAAATAATAACCATGAATAATAGCACTTACACGTAAGTTGGATAGGAAGATGTGAAAATGGTGTTTTTCTTCACTATAATCTTCCCATGATGGGAATATATGCATGTAGTCCCTAACAACATTGAAAGCATTGTCTTTTAAACTGGGAATAAATGGAATGGGGTTCCAATCTGCAGGAATTGGCCGCCTCTGCAGTTGGGATAGGTCTTCGGCCGGTGGACTTGTTGTACTTTTTGCTGGAGTGGGATTTTTCTATGGTACGGCTGGTGCTATGGCAAATGAAATCGGTATATCTTTTGCTGGAGTGCAGGTCCTGTGGTGGGGCTAGTGGTGTGGCTAGTGAAGTATGGGTACAGTCTGCTGGAGTCGGTCCTATGTTTTGTGTCACTGGTTGTACAGCCAATATAAGTGGGGCGCTATCTGATTTCTCCGGCACCACCATGTTTTTCAAGGACTTTGCTGGTGCTCCTTCAGGTTCGGCAATCACCCTCTTACTTTTTGATGTCTGATGCACAAGAACAGCATTTGAGTGGGAAAACATGGTATGATGACAGATGGAATATGTATTGATAATGGATGGGCATGGCATCTCGAGTTATATGATGAGTAAACTAAGCAGATGGCGGTGCAACAAAGTAGAAGAAATGCAAGACAACATATGCAAGATACACGCAATCAATAAAACCTTGCCAAATTAGAACAGGCACCTTGATGGGTGAACAGGACAGGCCATCTGCCTTTGACTCCTCGAGGTTAGAATAGTCATTAGGATGATATTCTGAACAAGAATCAACAGGTGGGGAGCGTATGAGTTTCATTGCTTCCAGAATGGCACTCAATGCCTTGGTGCCAATTTTGTAAGTCATTGCAGTGTTCCACAATATTCTTCTGATGCGCAGATTCTGATATTCACTGTAATTGCATATAATATCTGAGAACCATGAAAACATAAATAGTTGTGAGATTATCCTTGTAATGCAGATGATATTCTAATATAGGGGCGCCCCTGTAAACACTTATGTGCTATCACTGGATTCTGATGAGAGAGCTCATGTGTGCTGTAATATGGTGCGTGCATTTATATAATCTGGCACAAGTACACAAAAAAATAGGCTCCAGAAGTAAGGATAGTTGGATAATGATAGGTTCCTAATATACTGTATAGAGAGTTTATTGCCAAACCATGATAACAAGAGCACACAGCAACTAGGCAGATCATAGTGTACATAACAAGGGTACACCATAACCACGATATTAAATCGGGAAAGTGGAACTGGCTTGAAAATACGGTGTTGTATTGCCGCTAGTAATTGAAAGCCTATCGATCACGTATAGGCCAGCTCTATCGAACATGGTAAAGAAGAGCAAGCAGATTTTGGATAATAAAATGTTGGTTGCCCAGTGCCCACACATGATGAACTAGAGCGCATTAAGAATGCAACTCCCAGCTGTCTCTCGACCATTTCAGGCGGTTGGATGAAGATCCTATGTCTCCTAACCCTTCTTCTTCCTCGTCTCTGATTCTTCCCATACAGAACACCCCACGGGCCGCCGGCCGGACCATCGGCCCCCACCGCCTGTGTTCCTCTGTCATAATCCCCAAGTGCAGGGAATCATCATAGCAATTCCCAAAGGTGGAAGTGATAAGTATGGAGTGTTGAACCCACAAGGAGCTAAAGGTAAGATCAATATTCTCTCAAGCCCTATCTGCCACTGATACGACTCTACGTGCACCGAATGTTTGCTTCCAACTAGAAACAAGAAATAAAACTGTGTTGTGGATATAAAGAGGATAACTTTGTATGATATCGGAGAGCTAAAATATAAAAGTAGGTTCTGTTATCATAAAGTTAGAATATATTACTAAATAATATAAATAGCAAGTGTGGAATAATGGTGGATCGGTCTGCGGAATTGTCCTAAGCAATTGTTAACAAGATCGATAGTCGTCATTGCAATTTCATATGAGGGATAGGCATAAACTAACATACTTTTCCTACATGGATCATATGCTCTTATGATTGGAACCCTACCAAGCATCCGCAAATACTAAAGATTCATTAAGGTAAAACCCAACCACAGCATTAAAGCATCAAGTCCCCTTTTATCCCATACGCAACAACCCCCTTACTCGGGTTTAAGCTTCTGTCACTCTAGCAACCCACGATAAGCGAATCATGAACGTATTGCAACACCCTACAGCGGGAATCCCTCATGCTTGCGCGACACGGAGGGCACCATAGGACAGCACCAAAATAAAACATACAACTCGTACCAATCTAGATCATCAATCAACTCAAAGACAAAATATATCTACTCAAAACATCATAGGATTGCAACACATCATTGGATCATAATATGTGGCATAAAGCACCATGTTCAAGTAGGGATTACAGCGAGCTGTGGGAGAGTGGACCGCATAAAAGAGATGAGGATGGTGATGATGATGGTGATGTTGATGAAGACGATCACCGCGGCGATGATTCCCCTCCCGATGGCACTCCGGTGCCACCAAGAGAGAGGAGGAGAGGTTCTCCCCCTTGTGCTTCCTCCTCCATGGCTTTCCCCCTCTGGTCCTTGGCCTTCATGGCGATGATGGCCCCTCTGAGATCCTCCTCCATGGCCTCCGGTGATGATGGCCCCCTCCGGCTGGGTGTCGGAGAGCGCCTAGATTGATTTCTCGTGGCTACAGAGGCTTGCGGCGGCGGAACTTCCGATCTAGGTTAATTCCCGAAAGTTTCAGTATTTATAGGAATTTTTGGCGTTGGTTTCACGTCAAGGGGGCCTCTGGGCTGTCCACGAGGTAGGGGGCCACGCCCAAGGGAGGGGGGCGCGCCCCCCTATCTCGTGGGCAGCCCGGGACTCCTCTAGCCCAACTCCGATGCTCCGTGGTCTTCTTTTGGTCCAGAAAAAATCCTCAAAAATTGGCACGTCAATTGGACTCCGTTTGGTATCCCTTTTCTATAAAACACTAAAACAAGGAGAAAACAGAAACTGGCACTGGGCTCTAGGTTAATAAGTTAGTCCCAAAAATCATATAAAATGACATATAAATGCATATAAAACATCCTAGATGGATAATATAATAGCATGAATACTTCATAAACTATAGATACATTGGAGACATATCAGCATCACCAAGCTTAATTCCTGCTCGTCCTCGAGTAGGTAAATGAAAAAAGAAATAATTTATGGTGTGAATGCTAGCAGGTGCACAAGTTTGATCAATGATAATTTCAATCACCTTTTCTAGCATCAAAATATGTCATAATAGTAGCTTATCTCATAAAACTTTTCATGATCAAGTAACAACCTAGTCACAATGTCAAGCATGGTTCAGAAACTTCATTGAGAACTAACAAACTATAATCTCGGTCATTGAAGCAATTGCAATTTATCATAACATCAGAAAGAGTCAAGAATAGAGCTTTTCAGCAAGTTCACATACTCAACTATCATATAGTCTTCTACAATTGCTAACACTCACGCAATACTTGTGGTTACGGAGTTTCAGCCGGTCACTGAGAAAGATAGGGGCTTATTGCGTTGCCTCCCAACGTATTCACCTTTAGGTGATGTCAACAATAATAGCCCATGCTAACTTACATCCAATTGGATATATATATCATGATCTTTCAAACACGAGGAGCTTGCCAAAGGATAAAATGAAAAAGGGAAAGGTGAATATCACCTTGACTCAAGCATAAGTAAAAACATAAAGTAAAAGACAGGCCCTTCGCAGAGGGAAGCAGAGGTTGTCATGCGCGTTTAGGGTTGATGCACAAAATCTTAACGCAAAAGAACATCACTTTATATTGCCCCTTGTATGTGGAACTTTATTATGCAGGCCGTCGCTTTTATTACTTCCACAACGAGATCGTACAAAGCTTATTTTCTCTGCACTAATAAGTCATGCATATTTAGAGAGCAATTTTTATTGCTTGCACCGATGACAGCTTACTTGAAGGATCTTACTCAATCCATAGGTAGGTATGGTGGACTCTCATGGCAAAACTGGGTTTAAGGGTATTTGGAAGCACAAGTAGTATCTCTACTTGGTGCAAGGAATTTGGCTAGCATGAGGGGGAAAGGCAAGCTCAACATGTTTGGAAGGTCAATGACAATATACTTTAACTGAGATGTCGGAGAACATAAACCATTACGTTGTCTTCCTTGTCCAACGTCAACTCTTTTAGCATGTAAAACTTAATGAGTGCTTCACAATCATAAAATATGTCCAAGATAATATATTTGTATGTGAACCTCTCTTTCCTTATTACTTCCTATTAATTGCAACGATGACCAAAACTACGTTTGCCAACTCTCAACAACTTTTATGCCTCATACTTTCTATGTGTGAAGTCATCACTAACCATGTTATAAGCATATAAGACATATATAAAAATTCAGATTTATGACATTCAATTCATTCCCCCATTTACTCATAGGATATACATGAAGCACAAGAGTAAATGACAAACTACTCCAAAAGATGTGACTGAAGGACACTGAGTAGGCAAATAATTAACTAGCCATGGGAGGGTTCCTTTACTATTCAAAATTTCAGATCCAATGATTTTGTTCAAACAGCAAGTAAAACAAAATAAAATGACATTGCAAGGATAGCACAACTCATATGAAGAAGCAAAAACTTAGGTTCAACCGATACTAACCGATAGTTGTTGAAGAAGAAAGGTGGGATGCCTAACAGGGCATCCCCAAGCTTAGATGCTTGAGACTTCTTGGAATATTATCTTGGGGTGCCTTGGGCATCCCCAAGCTTGAACTTTTGTGTCTCCTTAATTCTTCTCATATCATGGTTTCTCTTTTTATCAAAAGCTTCATCCACGCCAAACTCAACAAGAACTCGTGAGATAGGTTAGTATAAACCAATGCAAAACCTTATAATTTTCTACTATAACAAATCACTAGAATTATTATTCAACATTGCATACTAAATTTCTCTGCATATTTAATACTCCTATCCTCAAATAGAATCATTAAACAAGCAAACATATGCAAACAATGCAAACATAACAGCAATCTGTCAAAACATTACAGCCTGTAAAGAATGCAAGAGTATCAATATTTCCCTAACTCCAAAAATTATGAGAGAAAATTCCCACTGTAGTATATTTATCAGATCTCATTATGAAAAAAGTTTCAACATTATATCATGCTCTGAATTTTCTAGGGATTTTTTGCAACAGCGGTAAACTTTCTGTTTTCAAACAGCAACATGTATACTAGCAAAATAAACATGGTAAAGGCTATCCTTGACATTTTTATTGAAAATAAAGATGCAAAACACTATTATAAATAACAGCAAGCTAATACTAACAAAATAAAATGACTCTCCAAGTAAAAAACATATTATGTGACGAATAAAAATATAGGTCCGAGTAAGATGTATCGATAGTTTTGAAGACGAAAGAGGGGATGCCTTCCCGGGCATCCCCAAGCTTAGGCGCTTGAGTCTTACTTGAATATTACCTTGGGGTGCCTTGGGCATCCCCAATCTTAGGGTCCTTCCACTCCTTATTCTCCGCATATCGATATCTCACCCAAAACTTGAAAACTTCAATCACACAAAACTTAATGGAACTTCGTGAGATAAGTTAGTATGATAAGGAGTAAACCATGCACTTTGGTACTGGAAAAGACAAGGTTCATAATTGTTTTCACATAATGCCTACTGTACCATATCATTTCTACAATTTGTATTGAAAAATATAAGCCATAGAAATTAGAAAATAAGCAAACTATGCAATGAAAACAGAATTTGTGAGAAACAGAATAGTCTGTAATGATCTAAACAATAACCATACTTCTGCTAATCCAAAAATTATGAAATAAATTGGTGGACGTGAGGAATTTGTCTATTAATCTTATGCAAAAAGAATCAACTCAAAATCACTCTTCTGTAAAAAAATGACAGCTAATCTCGTGAGTGCAAAGTTTCTGTTTTTTACAGCAAGATCACATTAACGTTCACCCAAGTCTTCCCAAAGGTCTTACTTGGCACTTTATTGAAAAAAGCTATAAAACATGATTAATACAGTATCTTAATCATGTAGACACAAAAAAAAGTAAGGGTAAATATTGGGTTGTCTCCCAAAAAGCGCTTTTCTTTAATGCCTTTTAGCTAGGCATGATGATTTCAATGATGCTCGCATAAAAGAAAAGATTTGAAACACAAGGAGAGCATCAAGAAGAATATTACTAGCACATTTAAATCTAACTCATTTCCTATGCCTAGGGATTTTCTGAGCACACAATTTATAGGAACAAAAGTCAACTAGCATAGGAAGGCAAAATAAGTATAACTTCAAAACTTTAAGCACATAGAGAGGAAACTTGTTATTATTGCAACTCCTACAAGCACATATTCCTCCCTCGTAATAATTTTCAGTAGCATCATAGATAGAAGCTTTGTTCTCATACTCAATTGGAACCTCTTCCGAAATAGTGGAATACTAACTAAAGTTGACACTCTTCCAAATCCACTTTCCTAAATATCGTACGGAGATTCAACACCCTCCAAGATAGTGGGGTCACTAATTCCTAAAGTTGACACTCTTCCAAACACACTTTAAATTATAGTATTATAAATACTCCAAAAGATATAAGTGAAGTTCCTGGAGCATTCTACAATTAATATAGGCTAGCCAATATCCAAGCTCAAAATATATAAGTGAAGCGCACGAAACATTCTATAAAACCATACTCAAACGATTTAAGTGAAGCACAAAGAGCAATTCTATAAGATCATACTTAAAAGATATAAGTGAAGCACATGAAGTATTATATAAATCAATTAGGAGCTACCTCATACTAGCATGAGTCTTAAAGAAAAACAAAAACACAAAGGGCACAAACAATGTGAACAAAACAAAAACCGAGGTATACCGATATTTGTTGAAGAAGAAAGATGGGATGCCAACCGGGGCATCCCCAAGCTTAGATGCTTGAGTATCCTTCGAAATATTTACTTGGGGTGCCTTGGGAATCCCCAAGCTTGAACTCTTGTCTCTCTTTATTCATCTCACATCGGTAACTCCTCCTTCCTCAAAGACTTCATTCACAAAAACTTAAACAAAAACTTTGTGAGATCCGTTAGTGCAAGAAAGAAAAACCACCACATAAGGTACTGTAATGAACTCATTCTTTATTTATATTGGTGTTAAACCTACTGTATTCCAACTTCTCTATGGTTCATACCCCCCGATACTAGCCATAGATGCATCAAAATAAGCAAACAACACACGAAAAACAGAATCTGTTAAGAATAGGACAGTCTGTAGTAATCTGGAAGTTTAGTAAACTTATGTAACTCCAAAAATTATTAAATATATTTGAAAATTTGAAACATTTGTACAGAAGTAATGTGAAAAAAGTTTCAGACCCATTTGACTTTCCAGTAAAAATGTAAATTCATGCACTACAGCCAAAGTTTCTGTTTTTGTTCTGCACATAGTAAGCAAGCAATCTTATCATCCTACAACCAAAGCTTGGTACATTATTTTTATAATACAATGAATATATACAAGGGGATAATTATTTACAGAGAAACTTCCATGAAAAATTATACATTGTTTCCATGAGCATGAACACAAGTGCTCAAGGTCGACCCTCACTTCTTCAATGCATCACTTTCCAATCCCTTCTCTTTTTAAAAAACTTTTTTAGGCATGAGAGGCAAGTAAATAATTTTTTGGTATTTTCATTCTTTTTAAAAAAATTGTATGTTTCACCCACAACTAAACGGGAACAAAAAGTAAAAACAAAATCTACTAAGTAAAGAAAGCAAACAAGCACACACGAGAATATCAACCCCACGCTATGACTCCCCGGCAACGGCGCTAGATAAGAGCTTGATAATCCCCAAGTGCAGGGAATCATCATAGCAATTCCCAAAGGTGGAAGTGATAACTATGGAGTGTCGAACCCACAAGGAGCTAAAGGTAAGATCAATATTCTCTCAAGCCCTATTTACCACTGATACGACTCTACGTGCACCGAACGTTTGCTTCCAACTAGAAACAAGAAATAAAATTGTGTTGTGGGTATAAAGAGGATAATTTTGTATGATATCGGAGAGCTAAAATATAAAAGTAGGTGCCGTTATCATAAAGTTAGAATATATTACTAAATAATATAAATAGCGAGTGTGGAATAATGGTGGATCAGTGTGCAGAATTGTCCTAAGCAATTGTTAACAAGATCGATAGTCGTCATTGCAATTTCATATGAGGGAGAGGCATAAACTAACATACTTTTCCTACATGGATCGTATGCTCTTATGATTGGAACCCTAGCAAGCATCCGCAAATATTAAAGATTCATTAAGGTAAAACCCAACCATAGCATCAAAGCATCAAGTCCCCTTTTATCCCATACGCAACAACCCCCTTACTCGGGTTTAAACTTCTGTCACTCTAGCAACCCACTATAAGCGAATCATCAACGTATTGCAACACCCTACAGCGAGAATCCCTCACGCTTGCGCGACACGGAGGGCACCATAGGACAGCACCAAAATAAAACATACGACTCGTACCAATCTAGATCATCAATCAACTCAAAGACAAAAGATATCTACTCAAAACATCATAGGATGGCAACACATCATTGGATCATAATATGTGGCATAAAGCACCATGTTCAAGTAGGTATTACAGCGGGGTATCGGAGAGCGGACCGCGTAAAAGAGATGAGGATGGTGATGATGATGGTGATGGTGATGAAGACAATCACCGTGGCGATGATTCCCCTCTCGATGGCACTCTGGTGCCACCAAGAGAGAGGAGGAGAGGTTCTCCCCCTTGTGCTTCCTCCTCCATGGCTTTCCCCCTCTGGTCCTTGGCCTTCATGGCGATGATGGCCCCTCCGAGATCCTCCTCCATGGCCTCCGGTGATGATGGCCCCCTCCGGCAGGGTGCCGGAGAGGGCCTAGATTGATATCTCGTGGCTACAAAGGCTTGCGGCGGCGGAACTTCCGATCTAGATTAATTCCCGGAAGTTTCAGTATTTATAGGAATTTTTGGCGTTTGTTTCACGTCAAGGGGGCCTCCGGGCTATCCACGAGATAGGGGGCCGCGCCCCAGGGAGGGGGGCGTGCCCCCTGTCTCGTGGGCAGCCCGGGACTCCTCTGGTCCAACTCCAATGCTCCGTGGTCTTCTTTTGGTCCAGAAAAAATCCTCAAAAATTGGCACGTCAATTGGACTTCGTTTGGTATCCCTTTTCTGTAAAACACTAAAACAAGGAGAAAACAGAAACTGGCATTGGGCTCTAGGTTAATGAGTTAGTCCCAAAAATCATATAAAATGACATATAAATACATATAAAACATCCTAGATGGATAATATAATAACATGAATACTTCATAAATTATAGATACGTTGGAGACGTATCACTCCGCCACCCCCCACCCCCACCCGCGTCGAGTTTTCTTCGTTCGGCGAGGCCCCGCAACCACCGGAGCCCCTTGGATCGCATCGGTGAACTTCGGCGAGCTCTGAAAAATTGACTGAACCAATTTTGAAATTTAATCTACTGTGATTTAACTAGTGTGGAATATAAAAGGGGAAAACCATAAGCGTTGGGAGTATAGTGTTGAGCGTGCCATGGCGGATTTGAAGGTGCAAACCGGACAAAGGCAACATCGCAACCAAGACAAGAAATCAGAGTAAAGTAGTGGCGATCTATTTTCTTGCTGCGATAAATAAGTTGAGCAGATACGAAAGAGTACCGCCTCTAGTGCGGCGCCGTGTACGCATCTGCTGAGAATTTGACGGTGCTGCTGTAGCGATGGCTGTCAGTGGCGTGGAAGCAGATCTAGGAGGGTAGATGGTGGCGGCGGGGCACGGTGGACGAGACGGTCATAGGAGCGGCGCTGGCAAGGTGGACGACAGCGGGGATGAAGCGAGAGGACGGGATGCAAGGATCCCGGTCCGAAGGCATGGATGAGAGAGGTCGATCTCTTGTACTGGACGGCGGCAGCCGGGTATCAGCTCCGGCATGGTGGAGGAGGACGGCGGTGGATGGGGTGGCGGACGGCGGCGGACGGAGGAGGGTGGGGTGGAGAGGGTGTTTTGGCGCCCACGAAGTACCAATGGGGAAAAGGGATGTAGAGAGGAAGGGGGAACCATGTATTCAGGTCGCGCTTGTCTCAAATGTGAGGAAATTTACAAACTTAGCCCCCGTTTCAAATTTCTACTACATCACAGCAACATTAGTCGATTGGGGATAGGACGGTAATCTCGCATACACCGAATATTTGCCGACGAGAGTTTGTTTTTGGCGCCCACCGTGTATGAATATGAATGGGGGAGGGAGTCGATTTCGGCCGAGGGAACACTGTGTTTTGGCGCCCACCATATATGAATCCGGGTGAGAGGCGGTTACGTCACGTTTGGGTGAAATTACAAACCTACCCCTATCAAAACCTATAGAAATCCAGTAGATAGGCTTTGCGTGGCAGGGATAGGCAGTAGTGATTTTCATCTCGTAGATTTTGGTTTCGAGCGGTTACTGCGACTTTCCCCGCTTCGTTCAAATTTTGCAGAGTGCACGTTTACCGTGCCAACTCAATTCGAATCCCATTTGTATTCTACTATTTTTTTGGGCGGGGTCCATTTTCAATTGGAATTACATTCTATATACATCATTTTTTTATATATACTTTCAAAAGCACAACACCATTTATACATAAATATGGTTTACAAATGGCATGATCTCAGATTCATAAGGTTGTATCCATCAATTTGGATTTTCAAATATTTGAAACCACTTTATGTTGAAATCCAATGTATGCATTCCTCGCTAACTGTCTCCAATTAATGTGTGTTTCATGTGGGTTTTTTTAACTTCTCAAACATATATAATGTGTTTCACACACGCAACATATAGTGTAATCCCGTTTAGACATTAATTGCATATAAACCATGCATTGTTTGTAATTGAAGAATCTATGGATCACCAATATTGATAAACTATATAACATTACACGTGTGCCCAAATTCAAATGAATATGCATGCTTGATACACCAATTTGCGTTATGATGTTATCGATGTCGTGATCTCCTGTTTAAATATTTGAATTCCCTTTAATCCAGATATTCGTCTCATATAGCTATCACTCATGCTTATATAGGACTATCTCTCTGGACCTATACGCGTTCATCGTCTCTCAGGTATCTCTCGTGCTACCTGTATGTCGACAATGATATTTTATCTTCGTAACACGCTGACGGTACTCTCTCCCTCAACCTTCATCACTCTATCTCTCTCTAAGTATATCTCGCTCCCTGCTATGTGTCTCTAACTATGATTCTCCATGTGGAATCTCTTTATCTCTCACAAACACAAAACTTTGTCTCCCGGTTCTCATTTCTCTCTACTATTCCCATGTGTGCCACTCGCACACCCCTCATACAGAGATGTCTTTCGCTCCTTAGATATGAGAACCTACGACTCTTCCTCTTCAATATCTCTTTCTCACACACAAACACAAACTCTGTCTCCCAAGGTCTCATATTTCTCCATTGTTCTCTTGTATGTCGCTCACACACACCCTCTCTCCCTAGCGATATCTTGTGTTCCCTCATATGTCTCTCTAGCTATCACTCTCGTTGTGAAATATCTTTCTCTCTCGCAGACTCAAAACTTTGTCTCTCTGGATCTCATTTCTCTCTGATATCTGTTTGTATGTGACTCACATGCACCCTCTCTCTATCTCTCTCACACCCACACACATAACCCAACATTCTAATCCACACGACTCCTATCTCTAACGCACACTAGCTAGCATCTTTATCTTTCTATTTATCTGTTTCTCCATCAACCTTCTTTCTCGCCCTCACTCTTGATTCCTATCAAGCACACTACATATGTTTCTCTCTACATGCAGTCAAGTGCCCTCTCACACACATATATAACTTCACCCTTTGAACCACCCGACGGTCATCTCCAACACCCAAACTAACGGATGTCCCTCTAGCTAGCATCTCCATCTCTGTATCTATCTGTAGTTTCTCTCTCAACATTTCTTTCTCGCACGGGGTCTTGCTTCCTATCACCCACACTATATATGTCTCTCCATACATATGTATTTATAGGTTGATCTCTTTTGCACAATCGTTGCACCTCACCCCCTTTGCTCGCCGTAGATGCATGCTCTAGCCCACGCCACTATCTCTTAAAGACAAAAACACATGCTCAATTGTCGGGCCTTCTTCCCTGCATTCTCACATGCATGCATATTGCCATACCAATCCGTCTCTCCCATGTCGTTGATCTTATTATTTATGTCTTCTTTCTTTTATCTCGATCATGCGCGCGTGCACACATACACATCCCACGTATACATGTATACCTCTCACACATGCACGTTCAAGGTCTCTATGTCTCTATATGTAGTTAATTACCCTCAATCCTAACGCCACATCGAATCGTTCTCCTCTTTTGTGCACATAACTTCCGCCTGGATGGGTAAAACACACACTCACACTTAACAATCTCCTTCTAG